>NC_138772.1:543334055-543341555 GCF_965119305.1 Pelophylax lessonae
TTCAAAATTTAGCCTTTTTTTTGTTTGTTCAGCAAAAAATAAAAACCCCCGGTAGTGATTAAATACCCCCCAAAGAAAGCTCTATTTGTTTGAAAAAAATGATAAAAATGTTATTTGGGTACACTGTTGCATGACCGCGCCATTTGTCAAAGTGCGACAGCGCTAAAAGCTGAAAATTGGCCTTGGCAGAAAGGGGGGGTTTAAGTGCCGGGTAGGCGAGTGGTTAATCATAGGACACTGCACTTCCCTGCATATCCCACGGCATCCTGCAGGTGGCAGTGTTCATCTGTAAGCTTGGTTTCCCTCAAGGGCTCATTAAGGGGAATGGATCTGCATAGATCTACACAGGCTCAATGCAAGGGCACCTAGAAACGGGTTCTGTATGTCCCGAGTGCACTGGCGTGTGCAGTGTAGAAATGCAGCAAAAAAAAAAAAAAGTGCAGATTCCCCCATTTACACATTCGATGTGGATGGGGGAACCCCCCCTGGCTGTGCCATTGTATTCTGCCGGTGGGGAGCCTTCTCTGCCAGCAGAATACAATGATTAGTTTTGCCGGCGGCGCAGATCGTTCGAGGAAAAACCCGACAGGCTGGTTGTACACAAACTGATCGATCAACAACCAGCAGACCATTTATAGATCGAAATTTGGCCGGTCCCTGCTGAACTTTAATCCACGTATGGCCGGCTTAAAAGAGTTTGCAAACCTCAGACATTAAATAAGAGCAAAACATATCCCTCTATAGCAGAGTTTCTCAACTCCGGTCCTCAGGACCCACTAACAGGCATTATCCACTAACAATCCACTAACAAGGATTACCTTGAGGAGATGCAGACTAGAATACTGCAATCACTGAGCAGAAAATGATATCACCTGGGATGTATTTCAGTTATCTTGCAAACCTGGCCTGTTAGTGGGTCCAGAGGACAGGAGTCGAGAACCACTGGTATATAGTGTGTACTTGTCTCTATCCAGCTCACTAAGTGTCATTTCTGTCAGCTGCCTCCTTCATCTGCTATCTGCATGAATCACTTCTGACAAGTTTTCCTGACACCAAGTGAAAAATAGGTGACAGGGGAGGGAGCTCCAGCACACAGCCTGTGATTGACAGCCTCAGCTCTGTTCTGTGTGAACAGGTGTCTCTTCCCTCAAATCAGCTCTCCTAACTGAAATCTACAGAGTGCAACTACAACTCCGCCCCCCCCTCCGCTTTCTGAAAACTCAAACTTTATAAATCGTTGAGTTTGAACAGAGAAGACTGCAGATAAACAAGTACAACTTATGTAGGTGGCCAGTCCTTTCACTAGGTATATGTGTTTACAGCCACTTTGACAGCTGGGACAGAGCCAGAAGCCGCACAGCGTCTGCTGCTGACCCTCAAAGAGGACATTTATGAATGCATCCCCAGCATGGGGTATTGTGCCGGAGAATATTTACAGACTGTGGGCGGAGTCAATTAAATGAAATCGCTTAGTGCAGTGATGGCAAACCTTGGCACCCCAGATGTTTTAGAACTACATTTCCCATGATGCTCAACTACACTGCAGAGTGCATGAGCATCATGGGAAATGTAGTTCCAAAACATCTGGGGTGCCAAGGTTCTCCATCACTGGCTTAGAGCGTTGAAACACAGCGGTGACCGCAGAGAAAGCCACCTACCTGCCCAGTCCGGCCACACAGTGAACGGCTACGCAGCAACCGGGATCTTCACAGAACTTTGCTTTCAGAAGATTTAACCAATCGTCCACAATTTTGCTGGGGGGAGGAGCTCCGTCATCAAACGGCCAATCCTGAAAAAAAAAAAAAGAACCATTCAGATAAGAGATCTTTCTGTTCGCCACTTTTGTTTCAACTGATCTGAAGGATGATTCCACTTCCCTCTATTTACTAAACCCACCACACTGTGCACAGAAAAACGGGTTCAAAAGTAGAGCAGTTTGCCTGGAGTTCAACTTTCGGGGTTCATTCACACCGGATGCACGAATGGCATTACTGATCGACGCAGGAGAGCCCTCTCCCACACTCCCGAAGCAGGAGAGCCCTCTCCCACACTCCCGACGCAGGAGCGCCCTCTCCCACACTCCCGACGCAGGAGCGCCCTCTCCCACACTCCCGACGCAGGAGCGCCCTCTCCCACACTCCCGACGCAGGAGCGCCCTCTCCCACACTCCCGACGCAGGAGCGCCCTCTCCCACACTCCCGACGCAGGAGAGCCCTCTCCCACACTCCCGACGCAGGAGAGCCCTCTCCCACACTCCCGACGCAGGAGAGCCCTCTCCCACACTCCCGACGCAGGAGAGCCCTCTCCCACACTCCCGACGCAGGAGAGCCCTCTCCCACACTCCCGACGCAGGAGAGCCCTCTCCCACACTCCCGACGCAGGAGAGCCCTCTCCCACACTCCCGACGCAGGAGCGCCCTCTCCCACACTCCCGACGCAGGAGCCCCCTCTCCCACACTCCAGACGCAGGAGCCCCCTCTCCCACACTCCAGACGCAGGAGCCCCCTCTCCCACACTCCAGACGCAGGAGCCCCCTCTCCCACACTCCAGACGCAGGAGCCCCCTCCTACACTCCAGACGCAGGAGCCCCCTCCTACACTCCAGACGCAGGAGCCCCCTCCTACACTCCAGACGCAGGAGCCCCCTCCTACACTCCAGACGCAGGAGCCCCCTCCTACACTCCAGACGCAGGAGCCCCCTCCTACACTCCAGACGCAGGAGCCCCCTCCTACACTCCAGACGCAGGAGCCCCCTCCTACACTCCAGACGCAGGAGCCCCCTCCTACACTCCAGACGCAGGAGCCCCCTCCTACACTCCAACGCTGATTTGTTGCAGAATACAGAGAACTTATCCCATAGGGAGTATGAACAGCGTGTAATACAACATTTAGTTATCTTTTTTTAAGATGTGGGTTTGGTGGAACTCGAATTCAGGCTTAAAATTATGTTCTAAAAAGGTGGAAAAAATAAAATATGGCCCTGGCAGTGAAAGGGTTAATTGTTCGATCCATTTGCATCACGTTGTATTCCATTCACTTGTCTACGTTCTGCAGCGCGGGGAATGAGACCCCCATGTATCCTCGCGTTTGGCCTCCTGAACCGCTCCAAATCACTGAAATCGAAGCCTTGGATCTTATTGACAATGTCAGTAGAGGAGTCCTCTGTCTGATCGGATGACGGCGACAAACCAGAAATATACGCCATTTTACAGCGAGCCGCGTAAACATCGGGGACGAGCGTGTTGCCATCCTGGGATTATTTACCCCACCGTTCAGCCACAAAGCCTTTCATTAAAACGACAAATATAGCCCTTATCTCGCGCTTCGGCAAGGTCTGCTATTTATAGCGCAATGTAAACAACGCCAGCGCTGCAGGAAAGGCCTTCGGTTCGGGATAGAAAGACCGCGAGCTGCAGAGATGCGTTTCCTCCTCCTCGGCCAAGCGGCTATAGATCATCAACTGGATGACATTGAGCCGCTAAAGCCCTGCGTGTCATCAACTATTGCCATCTGTTTTTTTTTTTTTTCCTAATACAAGATGCTGTTTTGATTTTTAATACAAGATGCTGTTTTGATTTTTTTTCCCCCTAACACAAGATGCTGTTTTGATTTTTTTCCCCCTAATACAAGATGCTGTTTTGATTCCCCCCCCCCCCCTAATACAAGATGCTGTTTTGATTTTTTTTTTTCCCCCTAATACAAGATGCTGTTTTGATTTTTTTCCCCCTAACACAAGATGCGGTTTTGATTTTTTTTTTCCCCCTAACACAAGATGCTGTTTTGATTTTTTTTTCCCCTAACACAAGATGCTGTTTTGATTCCCCCCCCCCCTAATACAAGATGCTGTTTTGATTTCCCCCCCCCCCCCTAATACAAGATGCTGTTTTGATTTTTCCCCCCCCCTAATACAAGATGCTGTTTTGATTTTTCCCCCCCCCTAATACAAGATGCTGTTTTGATTTTTTTTCCCCCTAATACAAGATGCTGTTTTGATTTTTTTTTCCCCCTAATACAAGATGCTGTTTTGATTTTTTTTTCCCCCCAATACAAGATGCTATTTTGATTTTTTTTTTTCCCAATACAAGATGCTGTTTTGATTTTTTTTTTCCCCAATACAAGATGCTGTTTTGATTTTTTCCCCCCTAACACAAGATGCTGTTTTGATTTTTTTTTCCCCCCAATACAAGATGCTATTTTGATTTTTTTTTTTTCCCAATACAAGATGCTGTTTTGATTTTTTTTTTCCCCAATACAAGATACTGATTTTTATTTTATTCCCCCCCCCCCCCCCCCAATACAAGATGCTGCTTTGATGTTTTTTTTCTTAATACAAGATGCTGATTTTTTTTTTTTTTTGTTTTCCTAATACAAGATGCTGTTTTGATTCCCCCCCCCCCTAATACAAGATGCTGTTTTGATTTTTTTTTTCCCCCTAATACAAGATGCTGTTTTGATTTTTTTTTTTCCTAATACAAGATGCTGTTTTGATTTTTTTCCCCCTAATACAAGATGCGGTTTTGATTTTTTTTTTCCCCCTAACACAAGATGCTGTTTTGATTCCCCCCCCCCTAATACAAGATGCTGTTTTGATTTCCCCCCCCCCTAATACAAGATGCTGTTTTGATTTCCCCCCCCCCCTAATACAAGATGCTGTTTTGATTCTTTTTCCCCCTAATACAAGATGCTGTTTTGATTTTTTTTCCCCCTAATACAAGATGCTGTTTTGATTTTTTTTTCCCCCTAATACAAGATGCTGTTTTGATTTTTTCCCCCCTAACACAAGATGCTGTTTTGATTTTTTTTCCCCCCTAACACAAGATGCTGTTTTGATTTTTTTTCCAGCTAATACAAGATGCTGTTTTGATTTTTTTCCCCCCTAATACAAGATGCTGTTTTGATTTTTTTTTTTAATACAAGATGCTATTTTGATTTTTTTTTTTTTTCCCAATACAAGATGCTGTTTTGATTTTTTTTTTCCCCAATACAAGATACTGATTTTTATTTTATTCCCCCCCCCAATACAAGATGCTGCTTTGATGTTTTTTTTCTTAATACAAGATGCTGATTTTTTTTTTTTTTTGTTTTCCTAATACAAGATGCTGTTGATTTTTTTTTCCCTAATACAAGATGCTGTTTTGATTTTTTTTTCCCCCTAATACAAGATGCGGTTTTGATTTTTTTTTTTTTCCCAATACAAGATACTGATTTTTATTTTATTCCCCCCCCCCCCCCCCCAATACAAGATGCTGCTTTGATGTTTTTTTTCTTAATACGAGATTCTGATTTTTTTTTTTTTGTTTTCCTAATACAAGATGCGGTTTTGATTTTTTTTTTCTCTCCTAATACAAAGATAGATTTTTTATTTTTTTTTTTCTAATACAAGATGCTGTTTTAAATTTTTATTTATTTTTATTCTTTATTCCTGCTGTTCACTCCCATTCAGACACTTCCTGCCAGCATTGGCTGCACATCATTGCTCTGCTCCAGCTTCCTGATAGTGATAGCTGTGCAATGTGTGCTGGAACTGGCTGCCTTAAAGAATCCTTTACTCTTATATTCTTTGTCACTATTTAAATAAAAGGTGGTTCTTCCCTGAGTCCGGCTTTAATGTGGGTCTGCAATATCCTCCTGGTGCCTCTGGGGGCGCCGGAGGAGATCATTTGTGCCAGTGGGAATTAAAGCAACAAAGAATTAGAAAGCGTATCGCTTCGCTGGTCCTGGAATTCTTAGGCTGAAGGGTGACAGACTGGAAAGAAAACCCAGCAAAAAATAACTGGCAAAAGTTGGCACCACCAGCCTGCTATTATCTGAGTACACAGGGCCTCCATCCAATCACCACCCGTCATGGCACCAGTGAAGGAGCCATCTCATCACTAAGCATATACAAGGGCCACTCCACCCAAACATTATATTACAGTGTTCGGTAAACCACCAGGCATCCTCTTTGATCCCTCCCGGGGCCCTATTGGTGAGATCCCTGTGCTGAGTTTCCAGATCTGTACACCTGCTGTGCCCATTATGAGGGGTTCCCACCATCCCTGTGCTGAGTTCTTGGGTCTGTACATCTACTGTGCCAATTTTGAGGGGTTCCCAACATCCCTGTGTGGAGTTCCCGGGTCTGTACACCCGCTGTGCTCATTATGAAGGGTTCCCACCTTACCTGTGCTGAGTTCCCGGGTCTGTACACCTTCTATGCTAATTATGAGTGGTTCCCACCATCTCTGTGTTGAGTCCCTGGGTCTGTACACTGGATGTGCCCATTATGAGGGATTCCCAGGTCTTTATACATCCTATGCTAATTATGAGAGGTTCCCAGCATACCTGTGCTGAGCTCCCAGGTCTGTAAACCTGCTGTGCCCTTTTTATGAGGAGTTCCCACCATCCCTGTGCTGAGTTCCCGGGTCTTTACACCTGCTGTGCCCATTATGAGGGGTTCCCACCATCCCTGCTGGGTTTATATTTAGTTTCCGGAGACTAAAACAGGAGTAGCTGGTATACCCCAAGGGAAGGGACTGGAGAACTATGGCTGGAAGATCTTAATGTCGAAGCCCCAAAGACATAAAAGAAGCCAATTCCCCACCTCCACACCCTATTCCCCACCTCCACACCCTATTCCCCACCTCCACACCCAATTCCCCACCTCCACACCCTATTCCCCACCTCCACACCCTATTCCCCACCTCCACACCCTATTCCCCACCTCCACACCCTATTCCCCACCTCCACACCCTATTCCCCACCTCCACACCCTATTCCCCACCTCCACACCCTATTCCCCACCTCCACACCCTATTCCCCACCTCCACACCCTATTCCCCACCTCCACACCCTATTCCCCACCTCCACACCCTATTCCCCACCTCCACACCCTATTCTCCACCGCTAACTAAAACCGCACCTTTGGCAGGACTGACCCTTTACAAGCCAGTGAGAACCTTTAAAAGGAAAACTGTAGAGCATTTTCTACCCCTACGTATGGAGGTCTTATGATGTCTGAAATCCATGCTTGATGAGGCATTTGCATTTTATGTACATGTGGTTCCTTATTTTAGTCAAGTGGGGTTCCCCTGGGGTGGGATTATTTTAGTCATCTGTATATCAGGGAATAAGAATATGAGCTCAGTTGAGACACCCAGAGGTATAGGAGAACATTTGGCCACGGGTTGACTCCCGGCATCCAAGTTCCCGGTCCAAACCCCCAACTGAGCGTTCAGGTCTAAACATGAATGCTTGGGTCGGGGGTTGCGATGGGCATAATATATCAAGAGGGGTTTCTAACCTGCTTTAGTGATGTTCCTATGAGAGAGGTCACCAGGCAGGAGGTGTGCCTACCACAATAGACATGAGATTGTCACCTCATCTGGCCCAAACAGGTCTAGAATTAGGTGACTGTTAACCTACAAGATCTATAGTCTATATAAAGATACACACAGCAGGAATGAAAAGGCCAAAGTAGGATTTTTACACTCCATAAAATTATTTTGTGGAGTCCATTGGTGGAC
>NC_138772.1:543349055-543510445 GCF_965119305.1 Pelophylax lessonae
TAGCTGCAAAGGGTGGGCCAACTCAATATTGAACCCTACGGACTAAGACTGGGATGGCATTAAAGTTCATGTGTGTGTGAAGGCAGGCGTCCCAATACTTTTGGTAATTATAGTGTAGTAGTTCCATCTACTCTACAAAGTGTGGAGTGGAAGAGGGCCTCTCCTTTGAGTCATTCAGCCATTTTTTTAGCACAATGGTTGCAATAAAGAGTCTTCAGAGAGTACACAGCTTGCCCCCTCCTGGATACAAGTAGTAAATATGATGATTTGCTTGAAGTTAGCCACAACTAATCCATAAACTTTGATGCAGTTACAATTACAACAGAGCACCCCCCCTCCCTACCATTGGCCACCCTCCCAGGCTTAAAGCGGAGTTGCAACCCAGGCGGAAAAAAAATAATGAGTCGGCAGCTACAACTACTGTAGCTGATGACTTTTAATATAAAGGACACTTACCTGTCCAGGGAGCCCGCGATGTCGGCACCTGAAGCCGACCCGTCCATCAGCTCCGGGTGCAGGTGCCGGCATCCTTACTAAGGGAAACAGGAAGTGAAGCCTTGTGGCCACATAGCCTGGTTGCTACTGCGCTTTCTGAATGGTCCCCCTGTCTTCTGGGATCGCTGCGTCTTGCAGAGGGCGGGGTGGAGGGAGGAGGAGTCACAAATGACGTAGGTCGCCGCGGCACCCTTACATGGAAGTGGGAGCTGGTACCTGTTTTTGACAGGCATCCCTCCCCCCGAAAGGTGCAAAATGTTGCACTGGAAGGGGGGGGGGGGGGGAGAATAAAGCGGAGCATCCACTTTTGGGAGGATACTCCGCTTTAGGCCCCTTTCATACTTGTGCGACTTAAAAGTTGCACAATCTTACTGCGATTTTGACTGGGCTTGTCTTTGGACCTCAAATCGCAATTAAAGTCGGGCCAAAGCAGTGCAGGGACTACTTTGAAGTCGGTGCGATTTCAAGTCGCACAGATATGAACGGAACTCATTGGAAATAATGGAGAACGACTTGTCATGCGATTTTGCAGTCCCAAATCGCAGGACAAGTCGCACAAGTGTGAAAGGGGCCTTAAGCTGACCATACATAGTTGACAGTTTTGTGTTCACCCAGTGTGTTGACTGAAAATATAACCCACCCGATTCCTCCATCCACAAGGTGGAGGAAACTCCCCCACTGGGGCATTCATTGTATTCTGAGCGGGACGCAATTTTCCAACATTTCCCCTTCTGGGAATGGGGGGGTGGGGGGGGGGAAGCTCACACATTCTGCTGGTCCCTGGTGTTCCACTTGCGACCTTTGCAATCACATTCATCCCTATGGAATTACAAATAAAAGTTTTCACTTTAGACTAACCCTCCATGGAATTGCATAGGAGGCGACAACGCTTTTGCACTTCTTCTGAACGTAGGAGCAGTGTTGTCGCCCTCTTGTGGGCTGTGCCTGTTTGCACTACAGTAGGAGAAGAAATTGCAAAGGCATGGCACTCATCCTTGCACTGCAGGCCTGTAAGCTTGTCACTCATCACCTGGCCAACCCTAGTTCTGCCCACTGCTTTTTGGATTGACAACATTGCCTCTGTTGCTAAACCCTCCCAGTGGGAGCTGCAGTGTCTGGGAAGGGGGGGGGGGAGCTGCAGCGTCTGGGAAAGGGGGGGGGGGGGGAGCTGCAGCGTCTGGGAAAGGGGGGGGGGGGAGCTGCAGCGTCTGGGAAAGGGGGGGGAGCTGCAGCGTCTGGGAAAGGGGGGGGGGAGCTGCAGCGTCTGGGAAAGGGGGGGGGAGCTGCAGCGTCTGGGAAAGGGGGGGGGGGAGCTGCAGCGTCTGGGAAAGGGGGGGGGGGAGCTGCAGCGTCTGGGAAAGGGGGGGGGGGAGCTGCAGCGTCTGGGAAAGGGGGGGGGGAGCTGCAGCGTCTGGGAAAGGGGGGGGGGGAGCTGCAGCGTCTGGGAAAGGGGGGGGGGAGCTGCAGCGTCTGGGAAAGGGGGGGGGGAGCTGCAGCGTCTGGGAAAGGGGGGGGGGAGCTGCAGCGTCTGGGAAGGGGGGGGGGGAGCTGCAGCGTCTGGGAAGGGGGGAGCTGCAGCGTCTGGGAAGGGGGGAGCTGCAGCGTCTGGGAAGGGGGGAGCTGCAGCGTCTGGGAAGGGGGGGGAGCTGCAGCGTCTGGGAAGGGGGGGGGAGCTGCAGCGTCTGGGAAGGGGGGGGAGCTGCAGCGTCTGGGAAGGGGGGGGGAGCTGCAGCGTCTGGGAAGGGGGGGGGAGCTGCAGCGTCTGGGAAGGGGGGGGGGAGCTGCAGCGTCTGGGAAGGGGGGGGGAGCTGCAGCGTCTGGGAAGGGGGGGGGAGCTGCAGCGTCTGGGAAGGGGGGGGGAGCTGCAGCGTCTGGGAAGGGGGGGGAGCTGCAGCGTCTGGGAAGGGGGGGGGAGCTGCAGCGTCTGGGAAGGGGGGGGGAGCTGCAGTGTCTGGGAAGGGGGGGGGGAGCTGCAGTGTCTGGGAAGGGGGGGGGGGAGCTGCAGTGTCTGGGAAGGGGGGGGGGGAGCTGCAGTGTCTGGGAAGGGGGGGGGAGCTGCAGTGTCTGGGAAGGGGGGGGGGAGCTGCAGTGTCTGGGAAGGGGGGGGGGAGCTGCAGTGTCTGGGAAGGGGGGGGGGAGCTGCAGTGTCTGGGAAGGGGGGGGAGCTGCAGTGTCTGGGAAGGGGGGGGAGCTGCAGTGTCTGGGAAGGGGGGGGAGCTGCAGTGTCTGGGAAGGGGGGGGGGAGCTGCAGTGTCTGGGAAGGGGGGGGGGAGCTGCAGTGTCTGGGAAGGGGGGGGGAGCTGCAGTGTCTGGGAAGGGGGGGAGCCTGCAGTGTCTGGGAAGGGGGGGGAGCTGCAGTGTCTGGGAAGGGGGGGGAGCTGCAGTGTCTGGGAAGGGGGGGGGGGGAGCTGCAGTGTCTGGGAAGGGGGGGGAGCTGCAGTGTCTGGGAAGGGAGGGGGGCTGCAGTGTCTGGGAAGGGAGGGGGGGGGGAGCTGCAGTGTCTGGGAAGGGGGGGGAGCTGCAGTGTCTGGGAAGGGGCGGGGGAGCTGCAGTGTCTGGGAAGGGGGAGCGCGGGAGACACAAATGGAGAAGGATTTGGCTCAGTCAGGGAGGGTAAAGGTAGTTTTTGGTTTCCGTTACGGGACTTGTACATCACATAATATGCAGACCAGGAGCTGCTCAGACTGTCCTGTAGGAGTCCTCTATAGACGCAGGATCAAAACTGCAGCATGATGATTTTTTTTTTTTTTTTTATCTGCCCGTTTTGGAAAAAGAATTGCAGCAATGGTTTACTTTATCATTGTATTTTTGCTCCCGTTTAAAAATACACCATGCTGCAGTTTTAGGCCTCATGAACACGGGACGTTTTTACAGCGGCTGTTTTTGGCGTCAGACACTTTTTTCTGCAGCCAATAAACCCCCCGCCATGTCCTCCTATGGCTCCCCTCCCCGCCATGTCCTCCTATGGCTCCCCTCCCCGCCATGTCCTCCTATATGGCTCCCCCCCCGGGCATGTCCTCCTATATGGCTCCCCCCCCCGCCATGTCCTCCTATATGGCTCCCCCCCCCGCCATGTCCTCCTATATGGCTCCCCCCCCCCGCCATGTCCTCCTATATGGCTCCCCCCCCCGCCATGTCCTCCTATATGGCTCCCCCCCCGCCATGTCCTCCTATATGGCTCCCCCCCCGCCATGTCCTCCTATATGGCTCCCCCCCCCGCCATGTCCTCCTATATGGCTCCCCCCCCGCCATGTCCTCCTATATGGCTCCCCCCCCCCCCCCGCCATGTCCTCCTATATGGCTCCCCCCGCCATGTCCTCCTATATGGCTCCCCCCGCCATGTCCTCCTATATGGCTCCCCCCGCCATGTCCTCCTATGGCTCCCCCCCCCCGGGCATGTCCTCCTATGGCTCCCCCCCCCCCCCGGGCATGTCCTCCTATGGCTCCCCCCCCCCCGGGCATGTCCTCCTATGGCTTCCCCCCCCAGGCATGTCCTCCTATGGCTTCCCCCCCCCCGGCATGTCCTCCTATGGCTCCTTCCCCACCGGCATGTCCTCCTATGGCTTTCCCCCCCCCCCCCGGCATGTCCTCCTATGTCTCCCCGGCATGTCCTCCTATGTCTCCCCGGCATGTCCTCCTATGTCTCCCCGGCATGTCCTCCTATGTCTCCCCGGCATGTCCTCCTATGTCTCCCCCATCCGACAGTTTATATAAACAAATGCGGGGATTTTATAGAACAAGCAGAGAACAATGTTCGTATCTGAAAATTTACATGAACAAAAACCTATGCAAAGTGTTCTATTCTTATCCTACCTGGTAAGGGACATTAAAGAGAACCTGAACTCAAAAAGTGAAAAATCGCTGTTATAGAAAACACCTAAAAATGTTAAATATGCCTAGGCTACATTTCTTATTTAACCACTTCTGGACCGGAAGGATTTTCCCCCTTAATGACCAGGCCATTTTTTGCGATTCGGCACTGCGTTACTTTAACCGAAAATTACGGGGCCGTGTGAGGCTGTACCTAAATAAAATTGATGTCATTTTTTTCCCCACAAACAGAGCTTTCTTTGGGTGGTATTTGATCAGCTCTGTGATGTTTATTTTTTGCGCTATAAACAAAAAAAAACAAAAACAAAAAAACACAACATTTCTGAAAAAATATATATAAAAATAAATTATATATCTCCATCTCTCTCTATATTCTACAATATATATATATATATATATATATATATATATATATATATATATACATATATACATACACACACATACATACATATACACACACAAATATCAAAAAATGTCATCCTTTTAGACCAATTTGTATTCTGTTCCATATTTTTGGTAAAAAAAAAAATCCCAATAAGTGGATTTTGATTGGTTTGCGCAAAAGTTATCATGTCTACAAACTAGGGGAAAGATTTGTCATTTTTATATATATATATATATATTTTTTTTTTTGTTTTTTGTTTTAACTAGTGATGGCGCCTTTCAGTGATTTTTAGCGGGACTGCAACATTGCAGCGGACAGATCGGACCCCTAACTGACATTTTTGACACTTTTGGGGGGACCAGTGACATTACTACAGTAATCAGTGCTAGAAATATGCACGGTCACTGTAATGACACTGGCAGGGAAGGGGTTAATACTGTGGGTGATCAATGGGGTTAAATGTGAGCTTAGGAGAGGGATTCTAACTGTGGGGGGGGGGGGGGGGGGGGAGTGGCTTGTGAAATGCCCATAGAGACCTGTGATCCTATATAGAAGGATCACTGGCGCTCTATGATCATTCCAGGGAGAAGAAAGGTTGGCTGTGTTTACAACAGCCGACTGTTTTCTCTCAGCGAGGAGCGAGCGCGGGTTTTAAATGGAGCCGCCTGACCCGTGCATCAGAGTCCCCGCTGCCGAGTGGGAGCCGGAGCGCGCCGGCGGTGCGTGCTCGCCCCCTAGCTGCCTGCTCGCGACCAACGTAGAACTAAGTCGATTTGCGCAGCAGAGCAACATTGCCGCTGTAAAAACGGTGGTGGCTGGTCGGGAACCGGTTACGGCAAAGAAGAAAAAAAAAAATGCACCAGAATGCATCAAAAACATGCATGTATAAAAGCATCCGGAATGCATCCAGACAGCGTTTCTCTGGTGTGAACCGGCCCTAAAACTTCTGAAAAATGGCACTGCACGTCCTGTGCCTGGGCACTACTGCAGTGGGTCAGCAGTACTGAGGCCGGGTGCTGTGATGTTTTTGGGAGGGGCTGACAGCATCCGGCCAGCCCCTTCCACCAACCAATAGCTGCTTGCATTGCATTAAAAAGCACAGAGACCTAGGGATGACATCATTGGGCAAAATGCGAAGTTTATAAGGAATATAGATTTTTTTTTAAGTTTCATTATGTTGATGAGTGGGGGGGGGGGGGGTCGGGGAAGAGGAGAATCAGGGAGGGCAAAATATAAGCAGTAATCCTGCCAGTAACATTTCCTATCCTAAGACGACAACACTCACAGTACTGAACTGCGAGAGCAGCATAGATAGAGGAAGGAGCAGAGTCCTCCCGCAGAGCAGAGTATTTCAGGAGAGGAGCTTTTTAGAGGAAGGAGCAGAGCCCTGCAGCAGGGCAGAGTATTTCAGGGAAGGAGAGTTGGATAGAGGAAGGAGCAGAGTCCTCCAGCAGGGCAGAGTATTTCAGGAGAAGAGAGTTGGATAGAGGAAGGAGCAGAGTCCTCCAGCAGTGCAGAGTATTTCAGGGGAGGATTTATAGAGGAAGAAGCAGAGTCCTCCAGCAGTGCAGAGTATTTCAGGAGAAGAGAGTTGGATAGAGGAAGAAGCAGAGTCCTCCAGCAGTGCAGAGTATTTCAGGGGAGGAGATTTATAGAGGAAGGAGCAGAGTCCTCCGGCAGTGCAGAGTATTTCAGGAGAAGAGAGCTATAGAGGAAGGTGCAGAGTATTTCAGGGGAGGAGAGTTGGATAGAGGAAGAAGCAGAGTCCTCCAGCAGTGCAGAGTATTTCAGGGGAGGAGAGATGGATAGAGGAAGGAGCAGAGTCCTCCAGCAGGGCAGAGTATTTCAGGAGAAGAGAGCTATAGAGGAAGGTGCAGAGTATTTCAGGAGAGGAGAGTTGGAAAGAGGAAGAAGCAGAGTCCTCCAGTAGTGCAGAGTATTTCAGGGGAGGATTTATAGAGGAAGAAGCAGAGTCCTCCAGCAGTGCAGAGTATTTCAGGAGAAGAGAGTTGGATAGAGGAAGGAGCAGAGTCCTCCAGCAGTGCAGAGTATTTCAGGGCAGGAGTGTGACGGAACTCACCATCACTGGGAGCGAAAGACAGATACTTGGGGGACACTGAGAATATGGTTTGGATAACTTCAAATGGGAGAGTAATATTTTCTCAATATCTCAAGAAATATGAAGATTTGATCCCACTTTACACTGAGACCTATAGCCTGTCGCCATGAAGTCTGTGACACAAATAATCATAGCAATACGAAGATGCATATTCCATGTACTTCAATGTAGGAGACATTGGCAGTCTTGTCCTATTGTCCGTTTTGAGGTGGGATTTGGATTGTGTCAAGTCTGCCTGTCCCATTGTTAAATGTTAATGACCTCACATTGTTGTCGCAATTAGTTCAGGTTAATTCTATTTCTGTATACAATTTCATCTGCATATGATAACGCAATTAGGCAGAGGGGAGGGATTGTGTACACTGTATGGGAGTGTAAAACTGTTTTTATTGGATCCTGTATTTCATGTCCTGTTCCCCACAAGGTCCACCTGGGCAGTACCTTTGTGGGGGAAACTGTATAAAAGAGCAGCTGTGCCATTAAACCTACAGTTCTACTTCACCCTCAATCTAGAGTCCTGTCTCTTATTGGGGGAATCTTCTACAAGGGATTGCTATGCTATTCATACTCCCTGGAATAATCAATAAGCTCTTGTAAGAGCTTGTTCCCGCTTCACTCTGGGGAAAAGAGGTTCACCCACAGAACCTGGAGCCTTTGTCGTAGGTCCAGGGTGGGTAGGAGACGACGAGACCCCAACCAAGCTACGGCGGTTTGTGGGGTCTGCAGTGATTATGGTTGTCTGGTGGAGTGCTTGGAGCCCTCGGGAAGCACTAGGAGCATCCGTCAACTGGGAGGTACCCAGTCGGGGTGCCAGTTGATCCGTTACAAGGAGAATTATAGAGGAAGGAGCAGAGTCCTCCAGCAGAGCAGAATATTTGAGAAGAGAGTTAGATCGAGGAAGGAGCAGAGTCCTACATCAGTGCAGGGTATTTCAGGGAAGGAGAATTATAGAGGAAGGAGCAGGGTAATTTCAGGGGAGGAGAGTCCTCCAGAAGTGCAGAGTATTTCAGGAGAGGAGAGTAAGATAGAGGAAGGAGCAGAGTCCTCCAGCAGGGCAGAGTATTCAGGAGAGGGGAGTTGAATAGAGGAAGGAGCAGAGTCCTCCAGCAGGGAAGAGTATTCAGGAGAGGGGAGTTGAATAGAGGAAGGAGCAGAGTCCTCCATCAGGGAAGAGTATTTCAGGAGAAGGGAGTTGGATATGAGGAGGAGCAGAGTCCTCCAGCAGTGCAAAGTATTTCAGCAGAAGAGTTAGAGGAAGGAGCAGAGTCATCCAGCAGGGCAGAGTATTTTAGGAGAGGGGAGTTGAATAGAGGAAGGAGCAGAGTCCTCCAGCAGTGTAGAGTATTTCAGGAGAAGAGAGTTGGATAGAGGAAGGAGCAGAGTCCTCCAGCAGTGCAGAGTATTTCAGGAGAGGAGAGTTACAGAGGAAGGTGCGGAGTATTTCAGGAGAGGGGAGTTGAATAGAGGAAGGAGCAGAGTCCTCCATCAGGGAAGAGTATTTCAGGAGAAGGGAGTTGGATATGAGGAGGGGCAGAGTCCTCCAGCAGTGCAAAGTATTTCAGCAGAAGAGTTAGAGGAAGGAGCAGAGTCATCCAGCAGGGCAAAGTATTTTAGGAGAGGGGAGTTGAATAGAGGAAGGAGCAGAGTCCTCCAGCAGGGAAGAGTATTTCAGGAGAAGGGAGCTGGATAGGAGGAGGAGTAGAGTCCTCCAGCAGTGCAAAGTATTTCAGCAGAAGAGTTAGAGGAAGGAGCAGAGTATTTCAGGAGAGGAGAGCTAGATAGAGGAAGGAGCAGAGTCCTCCAGCAGGGCAGAGTATTCAGGAGAGGGGAGTTGAATAGAGGAAGGAGCAGAGTCCTCCAGCAGGGAAGAGTATTTCAGGAGAAGGGAGTTGAATAGGAGGAGGAGCAGAGTCCTCCAGCAGTGCAAAGTATTTCAGCAGAAGAGTTAGAGGAAGGAGCAGAGTCCTCCAGCAGTGCAGAGTATTTCAGGAGAAGGGAGTTGGATAGGAGGAGGAGCAGAGTCCTCCAGGAGGTATGGAGTCCCAGTGGTTATCTGGAGGTCTATTCATCTTTAGGATCTCCTGACCTCTCTTGCCCGGAGGAGTGTGTATGAGGAGTAGGGGATGGATTATATAGAATGTTCCGGTGGCTGGCTGATCGCTCCGTCTCTAATCACACCATCCAGATTCAGGTTATTTTTAGTTCGGTTGAAGTTCCCAAACATCCAATAAAGTGGAGAGCGGAGTTTGGCCGGGTTCCACCGCCTGTAAACATCGCTCGGGGATTTCAGCCAGTCTACGCAGGCTGCACAGAAATAGCAGAAAGCGTGCAAACCGCTGCCAAGTGCCTGGCTGAGGACCCGGCGGCAGAGCGCGGCACACACTGGATATCCGAGCTGGCCGGGATCCCGCGGATCACTCTGTCCCCGTACACAAGGCGGCCTCTTTCCAGGGTCTGGCTGCTATCTGCAGAAAATCAGTCCATCCATTCTAATTGAAGGGACACCAATCATAATGACGTAATAAAAACCGTTATCTACAATGACAAAATATAGATCAGGGGTGTCAAACTCGATTACATTGTGGGCCACAACAGCATTATGGTCACCCTCAAAGGGCCGGTTGCATCTGTAAGATTAGATGTCCAGAGCATCCCCCCCCACTTCAGATGCCAAGAGCCTCTACACCATCAGAAGTCAAGAGTACCCCACCCTTTCTTACATCAGTGGGAGCAGAGCTGGGAAGCTTAAAGTGCAGGGTCTGGAGGAGGACCAGAGGAGGTGGAGACAAGGGGTGCTGCAGCTGCACAGAGAGGAGCAGGAGCTGAAGGAGGAGTTCTGTCCTCCTCTACGCTGCCGACTGCCGAGACGGGTGGGTGGAGATGAGTGGAGTGCTGCAGCTGCAGGAGAGGTGTGAGGGCAACAATGAGGGACGGATTTGTGTTCAACACGTGATAGTTCATCAGCAATGACAATGGCTAACCTCGATCAGATCGCACCGATTTGCACCCAACCCTTTTGTGGCCACCAACATATGTCGGCAGCAGTGGGGGGGAAACTATCAGGCAGCTGTACAGCATCCCAATCGTGGACCCCCCCCTTTTCCCTGTCCCATCTGCAGGTGTCACTGGGAAGAGGTGAGGGAGACCAGTGAACATCTGTTCATTGATCTCCAGCTAATTCAAGGATGCATTGCATCCCTTCCAGGTTCATACGTCCTTTGTCCGGGTTGATGTGGCCAGGAAAGAAGCTAACGGAGTGCAATCTGAGCTCCATCAGCTTCAATGGAAGGCCGGTGAGACATCAGGGGCCTTGTTGTCTCGTTAAGGGGAACTTGTCCTAAGGAAAATGCTATAGGCCAGCATTCCTCAACCTCCCTGGCTCGTGGAAGACAATGCCTCCCCAGACTGGAGGGGGGTTAGGGTGTTTGGGGGAGAGGGTGCAGCCTGTCACTTAGGGGGGGGCACGGTGCACAGCCTGTCACCTTCAAGTGGTTGGGGAAGGGTGCAGCCTGCTGTCACCTGAAGTCAGCTCGTGGGCCTCTCACCTGTGCTCTATGAGGATGACCATCCTGTCCCCGGCTCTCCTTCCTCCCAGTCTCCTTATCCATGTCCCTCTTCTTCCCCATGTGACCACAGAGAGGAAGTAGTGGTGCTGGGAGAAGGGAAGGGGCGCCTTCTAATGGTTGGAGGGTGCCAGCGCAAGTTGTGCAGGCTCGCTCTACCACAACCAACCCCCAGCCGGGTACCAGAAGGCCGCACTGGTCTGCCGGTTGAGGGTTGGAGACCTCTGGCATAGGCGAATTTTGGTCCAAATATATATATAAAAAAAAAAGTAAACAAAGAAAAGGTTTAAAATTCAAGTACACCCGAGCACCGATCCTCCCCACCCCCTCGCATTCTTCTGTGCATACACATGTGAATACAGGCGCAAGGGGCGCCTACAAAGAAAGTTGTAGATTGCGCTACAAGTTACCCATTGCCACGCACACCAGAGTCAGAGCAAAAATCCTAGGGGAACTCATGGTTAACTTGAAACGGATGACCTGTTGGAGCTTTTAAAGCATCGCCTATGGAAAACATTGGGTACCGCACTTAATTGGCGTTATTTCACAAGCGTGCACACACTTTAAAAACAATGTGACATGTTGGGTATCTTTTTACTCTGCGCAACCTCATCTTTTATATTTTACCAAGAAATTAGGTCCTATATTGCGTTTTATTACTCCCTATAAAAAGGTATCCCCCTCCCCCCCCCCTGCTGTTATGACTCCCTATAATGGTATCCCCCCCCCCTCCCGGGCTTTCATTACTCCCTATAATTGTATCCCCCCTGGGCTTTCATTACTCCCTATAATTGTATCCCCCCCCCCCCCGGGCTTTCATTACTTCCTGTAATTGTATCCCCCCAGGCTTTCATTGCTCCCTATAATGGGATCCCCCCAGGCTTTCATTACTCCCTATAATGGCATCATTAATCCCTATAATGGCACCCCCCCAGGCTTTCATTACTCCCTATAATGGGATCCCCCAAGGCTTTCATTACTCCCTATAATGGTATTCCCCAGGGCTTTCATTACTCCCTATAATGGTATCCCCGCTGGCTTTCATTACTCCCTATAATGGTATCCCCCCAGGCTTTCATTACTCCCTATAATGGGATCCCCCAGGGCTTTCATTACTCCCTATAATGGGATCCCCCCGGGCTTTCATTACTCCCTATAATGGCATCCCCCCAGGCTTTCATTACTCCCTATAATGGCATCCCCCCAGGCTCTCATTACTCCCTATAATGGTATCCCCCCAGGCTTTCATTACTCCCTATAATGGGATCCCCCAGGGCTTTCATTACTCCCTATAATGGCACCCCCCCAGGCTTTCATTACTCCCTATAATGGGATCCCCCAGGGCTTTCATTACTCCCTATAATGGTATCCCCCCAGGCTTTCATTACTCCCTATAATGGTATTCCCCCCGGGCTTTCATTACTCCCTATAATGGCACCCCCCAGGCTTTCATTACTCCCTATAATGGGATCCCCCAGGGCTTTCATTACTCCCTATAATGGTATCCCCCAGGGCTTTCATTACTCCCTATAATGGTATCCCCCCAGGCTTTCATTACTCCCTGTAATGGTTTCCCCCCCGGGCTTTCATTACTCCCTATAATGGTATCCCCCCGGGCTTTCATTACTCCCTATAATGGTATCCCCCCCGGGCTTTCATTACTCCTTATAATGGTATCCCCCCGGGCTTTCATTACTCCCTATAATGGTATCCCCCTGGGCTGTCATTACTCCCTATAAATGGTATCCCCCAGGCTTTCATTACTCCCTATAATGGTATCCCCCCCGGGCTTTCATTACTCCCTATAATGGTATCCCCCGGGCTGTCATTACTCCCTATAATGGTATCCCCCAGGCTTTCATTACTCCCTATAATGGTACCCCCCCCCCCGGGCTTTCATTACTCCCTATAATGGTATCAACCCCGGGCTTTCATTACTCCCTATAATGGTATCAACCCCGGGCTTTCATTACTCCCTATAATGGTATCCCCCCCCGGGCTTTCATTACTCCCTATAATGGTATCCCCCCGGGCTTTCATTACTCCCTATAATGGTATCCCCCCAGGCTTTCATTACTCCCTATAATGGGATCCCCCAGGGCTTTCATTACTCCCTATAATGGCACCCCCCCAGGCTTTCATTACTCCCTATAATGGGATCCCCCAGGGCTTTCATTACTCCCTATAATGGTATCCCCCAGGGCTTTCATTACTCCCTATAATGGTATCCCCCCAGGCTTTCATTACTCCCTATAATGGTATCCCCCCCGGGCTTTCATTACTCCCTATAATGGCACCCCCCAGGCTTTCATTACTCCCTATAATGGGATCCCCCAGGGCTTTCATTACTCCCTATAATGGTATCCCCCCGGGCTTTCATTACTCCCTATAATGGTATCCCCCCAGGCTTTCATTACTCCCTGTAATGGTTTCCCCCCCGGGCTTTCATTACTCCCTATAATGGTATCCCCCTGGGCTGTCATTACTCCCTATAATGGTATCCCCCCGGGCTTTCATTACTCTCTATAATGGTATCCCCCCGGGCTTTCATTACTCTCTATAATGGTATCCCCCCGGGCTTTCATTACTCTCTATAATGGTATCCCCCCGGGCTTTCATTACTCCCTATAATGGTATCCCCCTGGGCTGTCATTACTCCCTATAATGGTATCCCCCGGGCTGTCATTACTCCCTATAATGGTATCCCCCGGGCTGTCATTACTCCCTATAAATGGTATCCCCCAGGCTTTCATTACTCCCTATAATGGTATCCCCCCCCGGGCTTTCATTACTCCCTATAATGGTATCCCCCGGGCTGTCATTACTCCCTATAATGGTATCCCCCAGGCTTTCATTACTCCCTATAATGGTACCCCCCCCCGGGCTTTCATTACTCCCTATAATGGTATCCCCCCCAGGCTCTCATTCCCTATAATGGTATCCCCCCCGGGCTTTCGTTACTCCCTATAATGGTATCCCCCCCGGGCTTTCATTACTCCCTATAATGGTATCCCCCCCCCCCCCCCGGGCTTTCATTACTCCCTATAATGGTATCCCCCGGGCTTTCATTACTCCCTATAATGGTATCCCCCGGGCTTTCATTACTCTCTATAATGGTATACCCCCCAGGCCTTCATTACTCCCTATAATGGTATCCCCCCCGGCTTTCATTACTCCCTATACTGGTATCCCCCCCCCAGGCTTTCATTACTCCCTATAATGGTATCCCCCCTGGGCTTTCATTACTCCCTATAATGGTATCCCCCTGGGCTTTCATTACTCCCTATACTGGTATCCCCCCCAGGCTTTCATTACTCCCTATAATGGTATACCCCCCAGGCTTTTATTACTCAAGACTAGAGTCACATATATGCGGGTACAGGAGTGCTTGTAAATCCCATGCATTCCCACACCTGCACACAACGGGGTGCTTTACAGAAAACATGTGGAGGTGCCATTAACTCTAACTGGCACCCCCTCACTCTGAAAAACACGGCAGGGTTTCCCACACGCGGAAATGCATGGTGCTTTCCATACAGCTGCGTTTCTGAAAAAGGTGCCGGGACCTTTTCCTTGCAGGAAATGCAGGCACAGCAGCTCAATTCAAATGATGGGGCTGCAGTGCCCATGCTAATATAGCAGGCAGAACCGCATAGATGTGACCTGGGCCTACAACAGGGGTCTTCAAACTACGGCCCTCCAGTTGTTTAGGAACTAAAATTCCCATCATGCCTAGTCATATCTGTGAATGTCAGAATTTTACAATGCCTCATGGGATGTGTAGTTCCGCACCATCTGGAGGGCCGTAGTTTGAGGATCCCTGGCCTACAACATCACCCGGGTTTTATTAACCCCTATAAAAGGTCAGGCTGGTGTCCAATGCTCTCTGAAGTGACAAATTCTTTAGACGCGCAAGCAAACTTAGATCCACCCTAGTGATTGGACAGGTCAGCCATGTGAGTAGAAGGGTTGATATCTGTGCAGGTTGACCCCTTGGGTGGGATAATGCAACTAGAACATGGTGACTCAACTTTCACACCTTGCATCCTTGGACAATTAACATCTACACATTCTATGGTGACCGGAGTCGGATGTTGGGGCGTTATTCTGACCCGCATTGGAAGTGGTTTTGGTACAGAACAAGTCCAGATGAATGTGACCGACGTTTACTAGATATACCATAACCTGGAGACATGAGAACCTTCACAAACTTGGCTCGTTTAATGAGGGAAGATCGGTGGAGGAAAAAAAAGTCTTGGTTCTCTTTGATGAAACACCTATTTTCAAGTTTTTTTTAATCTCAAGTCCATTCAAAGCCAAAATTTAAAATGAGGTAATTTTTGGTTAGATTGGGTCCAGCTTGATTCATTGTGAGTATGTATATGTGCCATATCGGTGGGATCACTCTAGAACAGGGTTTTTCAACTAGGATTCCTCATGAGGTTGCTAGGGGTTCCTTGAGAAATGGGCAATTTCTGCCTCTCAGATAAGTTCCCAATGACACCATTGTTCCTTTTAGCCATTTGTAAGGGGGGTAATTCTTCCCAATGATGAGAAGAGTAAGGAGCATTCTTCCCACTGACTGTCACACTAATGTGTCATGAGTTGTAGATTTTTAATCGTTAGCAGGGGTTCCACGAGACCAGAAATTTATTTCAAGGGTTCCTCTGTGCTGAAAAGGTTGAGAAAGGCTGCTATAGAAGCCTTTAACCACTTGCCAACCGCCGCAAGTAGCTATACTGCGACGGTCAGCCCTGGCCAGGCAAAGTGACGTATATATACACACACATCACTAGCCTGTCACCGGCTTGTGAGCCCATAGCGGGCGAGCGCACGCCCGCCCCGTTCCCCAACAAGTCAGTGCGTGTGACCGGCAGACCCGATGTCCGCCGGTCACTCGCGATCGTTCGCCGGGAAGTGAGAAAGGCAGGCGGCTAATGTAAACAAGCCGCCTGTCATTCTCCCCTGTGTAAAAATGGAGATCAGACGGTTCTACTATGTAGAACCGTTGATCTCTGTTTTTACAGTAGTAGCCATGTCCCATCACAGTTAGAAGCACGCCCCTAGGACACACTTAGCCCCTCCCTCTCCAATACAGTTAACCCCTTCCCCGCCAGTGTCATTTTTACAGTAAGGGCTCTTTCACACGGGCGTTCTTTTTTTTTGCCCGATCAGGTCCTTTTTTTTTTTTGTAACGGACACGGATGACACTTGTGTCATCCGGTCCGTATGTCCGTTTTTCATCCCATCCGTTTGACATAATGCATGTCTATGTAAAAAAGGATGTCTGCGGATGACACCACTGACATCCGTTTTTGCTTCAGTTCCGTTTTTTGAAAGGAAGAAAAAATAGGGTTCTCTTCCGTTCAAAAAAACTGAACTGAACAAAAACGGATGTCAGAGGATGATCATCCGATGACATCTGTATTTACATACAGATACATTATGTCCGTTTTTCATCCGCAAACGGATGGGATGAAAAACGGACATACGGAACGCCCGTGTGAAAGAGCCCTTACAGCGCATATGTATAGCACTGATTACTGTAGTAATGTTACTGGTAACCCCAAAAGTGTCAAAAATATCAGTCAAGGGTCCGATCTGTCCGCCGCAATGTCGCAGTCCCGCAAAAAAAAAAAAAAAAAAAAAAAAAAACACAGATCGCCGCCATTACTCGTTAAAAAAAAAAAAAAAAAAACACCAAAAATGACAAAAATCTTTCCCTTTGTTAGTAAACGCGATAACTTTTGCGCAAACCAATCAAAATACGCTTTTTGCTATTTTTTTTTACCAAACATATGTAGCATGAAACAAATTGGCCGAAAATGTTAAAAAATTTTGATTTTTACATTTTTTTGGGGGGGAATTTCGTATAAAAAATTTGAAAAATAGTTATTTTTGCAAAATTTACGCTCTTTTTTTGTTTATAGTGCATGATCCAAAAAAAAAAATAAATAAATTGCACAGGTGATCAAATACCACCAAAAGAAAGCTCTGTTTGTGGGAAAAAAAGGACGTCAAATTTAGGTACAGCGTCGCACGACCGCGCAATTGTCCGTTAAAGTCACGCAATAAAAAAAAAAAAAAAACGCAAAAAACCCCCTGTTCAGGAAGGGGGTAAAATCTTCCTGGGTTTAAGTGGTTAAGTCATTGTGGTAGGAACCGCTAATGTGATCTCCACTAGCTTCCATGTCCAGCTTGGACCAATGATAACCCCTTAGCGCCAACGGAACGCAAATATGCGGCCTCGGTTTTAGGGGGTTGAACTGGAGTGATGCCGGCAGCTGGAAGCATTGCCCCGATACCATTTATAAGAAAGCGGACCATCAGCTCTAAAGACTGATGCGGCTGAGCAGCCGCTCAGCTGTAATAAGGAGTGGGAGTGGACACCCCCCCTCTCCCGCGGCTCACCTGGGTCTTCCGTCCCACCTGGAGACCTGAGCAACCAACTGGCACATCCGCCGGCTGGCTGAAGACCCGAATTCGGCTGATCAGGTCTCGGATGTAAAAACCTGGAAGCGAGGTCATGACATCACTTCCGGGTACTTGAGCCTTAACCACTTGCGCCCCGCCCACCGCACATATACTTCGCACTCTGCCGCTGCTGGGCAAAGTGACGTATTTGTACATCACTCGCTCAGCCGCCTGTGGGGGGGCGAGCGCACGCCGCTGCCGGCGCACTCCCGCTCCTTCCCTGGGGAGCTAGCGCTTGTGACCGGTGGCTCCGCCGGCCGTCGGCCACTCGCGATCTCCCGCAGGAGAGGGAGAAAGGCAGACGGCTGATGTAAACACACCCGCCTGTCATTCTCCCTTAGATCATCACAGAGGCTATGTGATCCTGCTATATAGCAGTGGTCCTCAACCCTGGCCTACAGGGCCCACTAACAGGCCAGATTTTAAGTATTACCTTGGGGAGATGCAGACTAGAGTACTGCAATCACTGAGCAGCAAATGATATCACCTGGGATGTATTTCAGTTATCTTGAAAATCTGGCCTGTTAGTGGGCCCTGTAGGCCAGGGTTGAGGACCACTGCTATATAGGATCGCATGTCTCTGTGATGATCTAACAAGCCACGCCCCCTGACAGTTAGAATCACGCCCCTAGGGTCACACCCAACTCCTTGCCCACATGGAAGAAAAATATATTTAAAATATATTAAAAAAAAAAAAAAAAAAAATGGAAATATATTTGAAATGCTACAATTTTGGCCATATTCAATATATTTCTAAATTGAACATATTTCTAAATTTCTTTTCCCTAAATATATTGGAAATATATTTTTCTTCCATATGGGTGATCACCAATAAAGTTCCAAGCTGGATCAAATATTTGGGCCAAAAAAAAAAAAACACATTTATAAAAAATTTTAAGAATTTCAAAAAGTAATGCAGATGAAATTATGGTTGCTATGACAGTTTTTAAAAAAAAAATGAATTTTAATAAACTCACCTCGATGAAGGTGTTGAGCGTAGCGTTGGTGGGATTGTGGGTGATCAGAAATCGCATGTTTTTGTAGCAAACCTCCACTGGAGCGGGGCGGTTGATACGTGCCATGGTGGACACAGCAAAAAAGGTACAAACTGGGCGATAAAAATGTACAAAAAACACACAAATATTGTGCAAAATATCTCAGAAAAAAAAAATTTACACAGGGGCCGTACAGTAACGGCTCCCTGAACACATCAACAAAAAAAAAAAAACACACAGCGACAAAACCACGTGTGTCCGCAAGGCTCAGTAGTGTTCAGTATGCAGACGCTGACTTCTCAAAGTCCTTAGAGAAGCCTGACACCGTCCGAATCCTTCCCTTAATTACAGTAGAAACCCATCCCGCCCCCCAAAAAAAAAAAAAAAAAAAAAAATTAGAACCCTGGCAGTTCCGAGGCAGAACAGCTGATCCTTTTGGACCAATCACGTTACCCCATCTGGATAGACTGTGAATTTTCCAGCCGGCACGGGCTGCGGAGGAAGAGCCGGCTTCTGTGGCCGAGAAAGTCCTTTGCTGGAGTAGATGCACGCGCGGTGGGCTCTAATGGTTATTGCCGATGACCGCGACCCGGCTTCCGGGGGCTGGGCAGAGCGTGTATTTCATGCGGAGACGTGGTGTTGGGCGTGGCAGTAGTCAAAGGTGGTTTTCAGGAGCTCCATATATTGCAGAATTCAGAAATTCTATTAGGAGGGAGAAAAATAAAAAATTGTTATATTTACAAATAAATAATAATAAAAAAAAAAACAAATCACACAAAAATTTTAGGCCTGAAGATTAGTTAAAACTCCCAAACATTATATATTTTCTGAAAGCAGTCACCCTGGAGAATAAAACCGTAGTTGTTCCATTTTTTTTTATGTCATATATTCCATTTGCGCAATGGTACGCAATTGCGATATATTACCCAATTTCTCTCTTTAAAAAAAAAAAAAAAAAGTATTTATTTTCTTATAAATTATAAAATAGGATATTGCGCTGCGTAAATGGATACCAAATATGTACATATATACAAAAAGGCAACAAATTTGGGTGCCCTATATTTTTTCTCTTTTACAGGTGATGCTTTCCCTAAGGCTGCATTCACACTTGAGCGTAGCGTTTTTTACCGCGATTTTTACCGCGATTTTTTCAGGCGTTTTTCATTGACATCTATCAAAAACGCTGGTAATCAGCCCAAAAAGAAGCTCATGTACTTTTTTCAGCTACAGGCGTTTTGCAAAACGCTCAGATGTGAACAGGGGTCATTTAAATGAATGGGGTTTTACTTGTTGGGCGTTTTGGAAGCGTTTCTTTTGAGCGTTTTTGGAGCTGAAAACGCCCAAGTGTGAATGGAGCCTTAGGGTCATTTTAGGCCTGAAGATTGGTTAAACACCCATACATTTTCTGAAAGCAGTCAACTTGGAGAACAAAAACGCGGTGGTTCCAATTTTTTTTTTTTCACGCGATATTTGCAAAATTGTTTTTTTAAGTACAAAATTTCAGTAAGGATAATTTTTAGGCACTTTTTTATATTGGATTTATTTTTATGTTCTTATAAAATAGAAAAGATGATGATGTTGCATTGACACACTTTATTTGGAGGGGAGGTCATAATTGGGAGGACATACTGTGATGGGGGGACATAACTGGAGGCCAGACTGAGGGGTGGGGGGTGGCGGGTGGGAGACAATTTTAGGCCACACTGTGATGGGGGGGGGGCATTTTTGGGGACATACTGTGATAGGGGACATGATTTGAGGCCACACTGATGGGGAGATAGAATTTGAGGGCAGACTGATGGGGGACAGTTTTAGGCAGGACACACTGATAGGGGGGATGTAATTTGAGGACACACTGAAGGGGGGGGATGTAATTTGAGGACACACTGATAGGGGGGATGTAATTTGAGGACACACTGAAGGGGGGGATGTAATTTGAGGACACACTGAAGGGGGGGGATGTAATTTGAGGACACACTGAAGGGGGGGGATGTAATTTGAGGACACACTGAAGGGGGGGGGATGTAATTTGAGGACACACTGAAGGGGGGGGGGATGTAATTTGAGGACACACTGAAGGGGGGGGGGATGTAATTTGAGGACACACTGAAGGGGGGGGGATGTAATTTGAGGACACACTGAAGGGGGGGGATGTAATTTGAGGACACACTGAAGGGGGGGGATGTAATTTGAGGATACACTGGATTATTATCCGACTCTCCTGGATACTCCGAGAGCCCATCTCCAGTTGCCAGTAGTAAACATGGCGGCACGTGGAGTAAAGGAATATTATCCGTAAAGGAATATGGAGAGCCAGTTATCCGAGGCTCCGCCCCATTCTACCACTGCTGATCACAGTGGGGCCTAAATTCCCAGGTGTGATATTACACCTGATGATCACAGGGTGGGTGTGGCTTTCCTCTGGTGTAATATTACACCTGCTGACTAAGGTGGGTGTGGCCTTCCTCCCCAGGTGTGAGGTTACACCTGCTGATTATAAGGTGGTGTGAAAGTCTCTCCAAGAGGAAATCTTCCCATTGAGATCACTGAAAGCAATAAAAATCCAACAGGTTCCAACTACTCATCACTCCATCCAGTACTCCAGGGGTGCAATAGCTGGCTGGTGATGGAGGTAGGTTTGGGGGGGGGGGGTCACACCTTAGTGTTATTCCTGAGGTCAGACTGACACTGTGTCCTCAGTCTTCTTTCAGCACCACATACATTACGTATCCAGCCAACCCCACGTAAACACTGGGGATCAAACTCCCCATCCTGGTGATGATTATCAAAAGTTTAAAAAAAAACAAAAAACACAGTAAAACCTTGGATTGCGAGAATAATTTGTTCCAGAAACATGCTTGTAATCTAAAGCACTCGTATATTAAAGCGAGGCGCCTCCCGCACGTACACACACATGACCCCGGGGAAGCAGGCACCTCCTCCCGCACGCACCCAAACCCCGGGGAAGCAGGCGCCGTCTCCCGCACGCACGCACGCACCCCCTAGCTGCAGACGCACGGCCGGCGTATACCTACATCAGTTCGCGCAGTAGGGGCCACCCTGCCGCAGTATTGAAGCTCCCACTCAGCAGCAGGGACTGATGCACGGGGCAGGCGGCTCCGATTGCCACCTGACACCCGCGATCGCTCCCCACTGAGAGAGAACGGTCGGCTGTTGTAAACACATCCAAGCGTTCTTCTCCCTGGAATGATCACAGAGCGCCTGTGATCCTTCTTTATAGGATCACATGTCTCTATGGTCATTCCACAAGCCCCTCCCCCATAAAGTTATGAACACTCCCCCTAGGTACACATTTAAACCCTTGATCCCCCACTGTGTTAACCCCTTCCCTGCCAGTGTCAATATTACAGTAACAGTGCATATTATTTAGCACCGATTACTATAGTAATGTCACTGATCCCCCCACCCCCCCGCCCCCTAAAAGTGTCAAATATGTCAGTCAGGGGTCCGATCTGTCCACCGCAATGTCGTAGTCCCGCAAAAAAAAAAAAAAAAAAAGGACAAATCTTTCCCCTAGTTAGAAGACGCAATAACTTTTGCGCAAAACCAATCAAAATATGCTTATTGCCATTTTTTACCAAAAATATGCAGCGGAAAACAAAAATTGCCCTAAAATGTTAAAAAAAATTTAGATTTTTAAAAAAAATTTTTGGGAAGGTTATATAGCGGAATGTGAAAAAATTTTTTTTTCAGAATTGTTGCTCTGTTTATAGAGCAAAATATAACATAAAAACAGGTGATCAAATACCACCAAAAGAAATCTCTATTTGTGGGAAAAAAAGGACATCAATTTTATTTGGGTACAGCGACGCACGACCTCGTAATTGTCCGTTAAGTAACGCAGTGCCGAATCGCAAAATATGGCCTGATCATTAAGGGGCAAATCCTTCCGGTCCAGAAGTAATAAGTCTATGGGGCCTAAACTGCTTGTAATCGGCCAAAAAGAAGCTCATGTCCTTTTTTTGAGGGACGGGCGTTTTGCTTCAGAGGACAGAACGCTCAGATGTGAACGGGGGCCATTGAAATTAATTGGATTTGGCTTGTTGGGCATTTTAGAGATACACACAGAAAATGGCTCAGGTGTGAACGGGGCCTAAAGTGTGAACTGGGGGGGTGGCTAAATCGTAAAACGGGGCCTAAATCGTAAAACGGGGCCTAAATCGTAAAACGGGGCCTAAATCGTAAAACGGGGCCTAAAATCGTAAAACGGGGCCTAAAATCGTAAACGGGGCCTAAAATCGTAAACGGGGCCTAAATCGTAAACGGGGCCTAAATCGTAAACGGGGCCTAAATCATCTCCCAATGTTTGTGGTGGATTTTTAGTAGATAATTGGCACGGCACAAACACCCATAAATGAACTTTGGGGGGGGGGGGGGGGTCACTCAATGTCCCATGTATTAGACAATCACTGAGAAGATGACAGCATGGAGGGTGCAGCCACCATTATAGGTGGAACCATTACCAGGAGATCACCTCACACACCAGACATTCAAAAACAAACAACTTTAATTATTATGTTCCAAAAATGTGTACCGACCTGGAGTCGGCAAAGCAGACGCGGCTACACAGGAATGACAAACGCTCACAGGAACCCCAGAACAGGGAACGGCATGGAGGTTAAAAAATAATAATATATATATATATATATATATATATATATATATATATATATATATATCCCCAGCAACATCACTGTAGGACACAGAATTTTTGCATTGTGGCAACAATGGACACCGGTGGCACCGGTTAAGGAGGCAACACCACCGTGGGAGACCCCTCATGTGTTCACCAGTTAAAGGTAGGACTGAACTCAGCACAGGGATGGAGGGAACCCCTCATAATGGGCACAGCAGGTGTACAGACCTGGGAACCCAGCACAGGGATGGTGGGAACCCCTCATAATTGGCACATCGGGGGGTGGTGGAGATCCGATAGGTCAGTGACCACCATCTCCGATGGACAGACTGGGTGTCTCCTGATGACCAGCAAAGGAAAACTGGAGCCACAGCTGGCCCTGTTCTTTCCTGGGATTTCTTGTTGCCAGGACAATGCGATGGCTGAACGATTAGGTGACAGAATCGGGCGCTCTGTCCTGCAGGCGGTACACGGCCTCGTCACAAGGCTGACACTCATACACCAAGCCAGGAGACGTGCGTTATTCCCTCTCCATGCCAGATGTGCAACATATGACCGTCAGCTGACAGAGCACGGAGCTCGGGGGGGTTCAAGGTATTCCTGTACGGGGGATGGCGTCCATTAGGGGGATCGGAGATATGTACCATGACCCCCGCAGGAGGGGGCAGGTCAATATTATGTGGGGGATTAGAGATGAAGGGGAGGAGCAGGAGGGCAGGGGAGATCACACTACAGTACGCACAGCACTTATAAAGGTTTTAGTGTGTCTTAGAAGTAACCTTTAATCTTGCACACAGTTGTACAGGAACTTGTAGACTGAGACGGCTTCCTCTGATATCACCGCACACTCTGAGCTTCTCACAATGTGCATTAGAAGCTGCAGCAAGTCAGCTAGAGCCCCGCCTCATTTCCTAACTGGAGGACGTCCAGTATCATCTAGTTCTTTCTTCCCCAGCTTGATTGTCTTTGGCCCACCCCTTTCATTCATTGGATTCCAGTTCTGTCAGTCATAGAGGCTCAGCATCACATGTGGGCGTTACTATGCAAATACAGCCTGCCTAGCAACGCCCACTCCTCCAGACCGACATCAACATATCAAGGGGTTTTGATATTTACATGACTCCTCCCAAAAGCCCGCCCACTGCTTACATCAGCACAGAGCTCCAGAGGAGTATATAAAGTCTGTTCATTGCAAACCTTAGATCAGTGATGTCCTCCCCACCGGGTCTCTGTCCTCCTCTATGACCTCCTCCCCACCGGGTCTCTGCGCTCCTCTATGACCTCCTCCCCACCGGGTCTCTGTCCTCCTCTATGACCTCCTCCCCACCATGTCTCTGCGCTCCTCTATGACCTCCTCCCCACCGGGTCTCTGCGCTCCTCTATGACCTCCTCCCCACCGGGTCTCTGCGCTCCTCTATGACCTCCTCCCCACCGGGTCTCTGCGCTCCTCTATGACCTCCTCCTCCCCACCGGGTCTCTGCGCTCCTCCATGACACCCCCCCCCCCACCAGGTCTCTGCGCTCCTCAATGACCTCCTCCCCACCGGGTCTCTGTCCTCCTCTATGACCTCCTCCCCACCGGGTCTCTGTCCTCCTCTATGACCTCCTCCCCACCGGGTCTCTGCGCTCCTCTATGACCTCCTCCCCACCGGGTCTCTGTCCTCCTCTATGACCTCCTCTATGACCTCCTCCCCACCAGGTCTCTGCGCTCCTCTATGACCTCCTCCCCACCGGGTCTCTGTCCTCCTCTATGACCTCCTCCCCACCGGGTCTCTGCGCTCCTCTATGACCTCCTCCATGACGTCCCCCCCCCCCCCCCACCAGGTCTCTGCGCTCCTCGATGACCTCCTCCCCACCGGGTCTCTGTCCTCCTCTATGACCTCCTCCCCACCGGGTCTCTGCCCTCCTCTATGACCTCCTCCCCACCGGGTCTCTGCGCTCCTCTATGACCTCCTCCCCTCCGGGTCTCTGCGCTCCTCTATGACCTCCTCCCCACCGGGTCTCTGCGCTCCTCTATGACCTCCTCCCCACCGGGTCTCTGCGCTCCTCTATGACCTCCTCCCCACCGGGTCTCTGCGCTCCTCTATGACCTCCTCCCCACCGGGTCTCTGCGCTCCTCTATGACCTCCTCCCCACCGGGTCTCTGCGCTCCTCTATGACCTCCTCCCCACCGGGTCTCTGCGCTCCTCTATGACCTCCTCCCCACCGGGTCTCTGCGCTCCTCTATGACCTCCTCCCCACCGGGTCTCTGCGCTCCTCTATGACCTCCTCCCCACCGGGTCTCTGCGCTCCTCTATGACCTCCTCCCCACCGGGTCTCTGCGCTCCTCTATGACCTCCTCCCCACCGGGTCTCTGCGCTCCTCTATGACCTCCTCCCCACCGGGTCTCTGCGCTCCTCCATGACGTCCCCCCACCAGGTCTCTGCGCTCCTCAATGACCTCCTCCCCACCGGGTCTCTGAACTCCTCTATGACCTCCTCCCCCCCCCCCCACGGGTCTCTGCGCTCCTTTATGACCTCCTCCCCACCGGGTCTCTGCGCTCCTCTATGACGCCCCCCCCCCCCCCAAACACAGGGTCTCTGCGCTTCTCTATGACTCCCCCCCCCCCCCCCACCGGGTCTCTGTGCTTCTCTATGACCTCCCCCCCACCGGGTCTCTGCGCTTCTCTAGGTCATCACTGGGTCTCTGCGCTTCTCTATACAATGCAGACAACTCATGGCTGGTGGGAGGGGCCAGCAGGGTGCTGTACATACCTTCCTACAAACATTACAGCCCCCGGCCTCACTGCTCCTCCCAGAGCTCTGATTAAAGTGGTGGGAGGAGTTATGCAAATATCAAAATGCAATTGTGGCTGAATATCAGTTGGAGGGGTAGGTGTTCCTAGTAAGGATGTATTTGCATGCAGATCCCCCCCGAAGGAACACCCACATATGATGCCGAGTCTCCATGAATAAAAAGAACCCAAATACAATGAAGGGGGCGGGCTGGGGACAGTCAGGATAGGGAAGAAAGGGCTAGATAATGTTGGATGTCCTCCAGCCTGCAAATGAGGCGGGGCTCTATCTGACTTGCTGCAGCTTCTAATGCACATTGTGAGAAGCTCAGTGTGCAGTGATATCAGAGGAAGCCATTCCAGACCAGGAGAGGAGCCGCTACAACTAGAGGATGGAGGGAGGATTTAACCGGTCAGGGATTGAAAAATAAACTTTAGGAAACACCGGAGTGATCCGGATTCCACATCCTCCATAAACAGAATCCATACCGAGCAGATGTACATCTCCCACACTGTGCGGAGAGTGTTCACAAACCCCGGGGAGTGCAGACACTGGCAGGAGGGAGGGGACACCTTTACAGGTGATAGGAGCACAGAGACTCCACCCCCACCAATCTCTACAGCCTCTTCTTTGACCATGCATGGACCAATATCTACCACCGATATCCGGACCCGACCACCCGCACCAAAGACCCAACCAAACCGCCACCAAAGACCCAACCAAACCGCCACCAAAGACCCAACCAAACCGCCACCAAAGACCCAACCAAACCGCCACCAAAGACCCAACCAAACCGCCACCAAAGACCCAACCAAACCGCCACCAAAGACCCAACCAAACCGCCACCAAAGACCCAACCATCCCGCACCAAAGACCCAACCAACCGCCACCAAAGACCCAACCAACCGCCACCAAAGACCCAACCAAACCGCCACCAAAGACCCAACCATCCCGCACCAAAGACCCAACCAACCGCCACCAAAGACCCAACCAACCGCCACCAAAGACCCAACCAAACCGCCACCAAAGACCCAACCATCCCGCACCAAAGACCCAACCAAACCGCCACCAAAGACCCAACCAAACCGCCACCAAAGACCCAACCAAACCGCCACCAAAGACCCGACCAGCCGCCACCAAAGACCCAACCACCCCGCACCAAAGACCCGACCACCCCGCACCAAAGACCCGACCACCCCGCACCAAAGACCCGACCACCCCGCACCAAAGACCCGACCACCCCGCACCAAAGACCCGACCACCCCGCACCAAAGACCCGACCACCCCGCACCAAAGACCCAACCACCCCGCACCAAAGACCCAACCACCCCGCACCAAAGACCCAACCACCCCGCACCAAAGACCCAACCACCCCGCACCAAAGACCCAACCAACCGCACCGAGGACCGACAACCCTGAGGACACTCATTACACATTCTCCAGCATGGGATGATGTGAGCGGGTGATCAGTGTGTGCATCCATAGAGGAGGAGAGCCGGGTACACCGATGAGAATGTAAAGATCTACACATGGAAATGTACCCAGTGCGTGTATAACACACCACACACTGCGAGCAATAAGAGCTAATAGACTGGAGATAGAAAGTGTAAAGAGAGCAAGTTTTAACATTTGAGTGACCGCAAAAGAGTGAGCAAAGGAGAGCGAGAGAGCGCAAAGAGTGGGGGAGTGAAACTGGAGGGGGGGGGCAGGGAATAAGCGCAAAATGGGAAGCAAAAGAATGAGCAAAACAGACAGAAAGAACAATTTTATGATCTAATGTATGAGATTCCTGGGTGGACTGTACACACACACACACACACACACACACAGAACACACACACATAAATACACACTGCGCGTGCACACATGCAATACACACACAAATACACAGAGAGAACGCGCACACACAACACACATAAGAAAATCTTAAGTAAACTTTACACACAATGAGTCCCCGGGGACGTGACCCCGAATGTAACAATCACTTCCCTTTTATGTGAAGCAGACCGGCAACATTCTACAAACACAAAACCCATTGTAACCACAACCCTGGAATGTCCCCGCACCATCTTCTCCCCGAGTGTCACCTGGACAGGTAACGAGCGTCCATCCCAAATTCCTGTAATCTCCGCACCAAACCCCCCCAACCCCCCAATTCCATCCCCCGTCCTGGAAACCGGCACCAAGCGATCTGCAACCCTGCTGGAGAGTGGGGCAGCAAAAATCCTGCGCTCCCCAGCGCCGCGCCGTATTTCCTCGCACCCACCGGGCTGACGCTGAACGCCTACGTAAAAGAAACGCAACAAGTTCTGATCTCTCCACTTCACCCTCTATGGGGACAAATCAAACCTCGCCAATGTGAGGACAATCACCAACCAGATCGGGAGGACGCTAAACGATCCCCCCAAAAAATCTCTGCTGCTGTTCTGCGTGAAAATTTGGCTGTTTTGTTGGTTTGTTTTTCCTCGCAGTAACAAAGTAACCGGAAGATGTGTAGAAGAAATGTAACGAAGAGGAGAAATGTAACGGATAGAAGAAAACGAAGAGGAGAAATGTAACGGAGAAGAAGAAGAAATGTAACGGAGAGGAGAAGAAATGTAACGGAGAGAAGAAAGAAATGTAACGGAGAGAAGAAAGAAATGTAACGGAGAGGAGGAAGAAATGTAACGGAGAGGAAGAAGAAATGTAACGGAGAAGAAGAAGAAATGTAACGGAGAGGAAGAAGAAATGTAACGGAGAGAAGAAAGAAATGTAACGGAGAGAAGAAAGAAATGTAACGGAGAAGAAGAAGAAATGTAACGGAGAGGAAGAAGAAATGTAACGGAGAGAAGAAAGAAATGTAACGGAGAGGAAGAAGAAATGTAACGGAGAAGAAGAAGAAATGTAACGGAGAGGAAGAAGAAATGTAACGGAGAGGAGAAGAAATGTAACGGAGAGGAAGAAGAAATGTAACGGAGAGGAGAAGAAATGTAACGGAGAGGAGGAAGAAATGTAACAGAGAGGAGGAAGAAATGTAACGGAGAGGAGGAAGAAATGTAACGGAGAGGAGGAAGAAATGTAACGGAGAGGAAGAAGAAATGTAACGGAGAGGAGAAGAAATGTAACGGAGAGGAGGAAGAAATGTAACAGAGAGGAGGAAGAAATGTAACGGAGAGGAGGAAGAAATGTAACGGAGAGGAGGAAGAAATGTAACGGAGAGGAGGAAGAAATGTAACGGAGAGGAAGAAGAAATGTAACGGAGAGGAGAAGAAATGTAACGGAGAGGAGAAGAAATGTAACGGAGAGGCGAAGAAATGTAACGGAGAGAAGTATGGAAGAAACCAGGGAAAAGGCCAGGAGGGAGAAGGAAGGGAGGACTTACGTTGCGAGGAGGAGAGGCGGCTGGCAGCACACGCTCGCTCGGCAGGCTGGAGGAGTGAAGAGGAACTGTGAGCCGTATAGAAGGCGTCCGCACAGAACCAGTTGGATCTGCCTCCCCCCGGCCACATGACACTGACAGCGCTGTCACACACACTCGTCTATTCCTAATACTCTTATGGGAACTAATCCCTACACAAATATGCTTTTCTTCCTTCCCCACCTCCCATTCTCAGGGCGGCCCGGTGAGCCAGGACTCCTGCCCGAGATCGGATGACTCAGGGAGCACACATCGCCTTTATTCATGCGTTTGGTATGCGGCGCAGTGAATATCGCTTGCCTCTATTGTCATTTCAATGAGAAGTTGATTTAGAAAAAAAAAAAAAATGCATGTTCGGCGTTTACCACTGAATTCCCGTCCATCCAGTCCTGAGATTTATACAGATCGGTGACCGGACATTTACACTTGCAAAGAAATCTGAGCGCCCACTGACACCGAATGTGTCAAGATGCCTTAACAGAGCGTTTATGATGCACTCGTGTCACGTTAAACGCTTGCCAGATGGCCCCCCTTTGTGATGTTTTTTTTACTGCATGGAGTTTTATATTATTTTGGCTACTAACGCTTTCTAAACGCATCTCAAACGCGCAGTAATGCAGGCCAGCCCTGGGGTCCGGCCAGCCAGCCGGGGGGGTCCGGCCGGCCAGACAGCCAGCCGAGGGGGTCCGGCCGGCCAGACAGCCAGCCGAGGGGGTCCGGCCGGCCAGACAGCCAGCCGAGGGGGTCCGGCCGGCCAGACAGCCAGCCGAGGGTCCGGCCGGCCAGCCAGCCAGCCGAGGGTCCGGCCGGCCAGCCAGCCAGCCGAGGGTCCGGCCGGCCAGCCAGCCAGCCGAGGGTCCGGCCGGCCAGCCAGCCAGCCGAGGGTCCGGCCGGCCAGCCAGCCAGCCGAGGGTCCGGCCGGCCAGCCAGCCAGCCGAGGGTCCGGCCGGCCAGCCAGCCAGCCGAGGGTCCGGGTCCAATTACAAACTAATTTTATTTAGAAAAATCGGTGCTGGTTCAGACTGGTGCAATGCCAGATGTTGCATGCGATTCGCATCGCATTGCTGTCTGTGATCTGGTAAATTGGGAGGACTTTGTGACTTTAATGCAGTTGCGTTATAAGCTGGATAAACACATTGGCTGATTACACAAGTATTGTCACATAGTGACTGAGCTTAAGTCCCGGCTGACACATATGCGATGCGAGAACCCTGCAAATCCACTGCGGGTTCCCACATCGCACTCGACTCGCAGTTAGTTCACAATGCCATACACAAATTGCTGAGGGGTGTCAATACAAAAAGTTAACGACACCCCCAGATCAGTTCACATATCGCAGTGCGAACTGTCAGTTTGGACATGAATTGGATTGTATAGGTGTGAACACCCATGCGATACGATTCTGGTACGGATCCAACAAAGGGTCCTGTGCGAGTTGTGTCCGCACAGACATCGCATGCGATTTGCAGAGCAGTGCGCCCCGAATCACATGTGATGTTTGACATTGTACATATGTGAACTGGCGCTTAGTGTTCCTGTTCTGCATACATTAGTACATTGGAGGGTCACAGGGGAGAAAGAGGTTATTGGTTGACATTGCTGATCAGCTTACACATGTGCAGAGCAATAATTTTGTTTCGATGCATTAAAATAATTTACATTTTGGATTACAGATTTATTCCACCCTCTCCGTTCCATTTTATTCCACCCTCTCCGTTCCATTTTATTCCACCCTCTCCGTTCCATTTTATTCCACCCTCTCCTTTCCATTTTATTCCACCCTCTCCTTTCCATTTTATTCCACCCTCTCCTTTCCATTTTATTCCACCCTCTCCTTTCCATTTTATTCCACCCTCTCCTTTCCATTTTATTCCACCCTCTCCTTTCCATTTTATTCCACCCTCTCCGTTCCATTTTATTCCACCCTCTCCGTTCCATTTTATTCCACCCTCTCCGTTCCATTTTATTCCACCCTCTCCGTTCCATTTTATTCCACCCTCTCCGTTCCATTTTATTCCACCCTCTCCGTTCCATTTTATTCCACCCTCTCCGTTCCATTTTATTCCACCCTCTCCGTTCCATTTTATTCCACCCTCTCCGTTCCATTTTATTCCACCCTCTCCGTTCCATTTTATTCCACCCTCTCCGTTCCATTTTATTCCACCCTCTCCGTTCCATTTTATTCCACCCTCTCCGTTCCATTTTATTCCACCCTCTCCCTCTGTTCCATTTTATTCTACTCTACACTATTCTAAACTATTCTATTTTCTTATTCTAATATTTTCTTTTCTATTCATTTTCTATTCTTTGCTTTTCTTTATATTCTATTCTATTTTTGTTTCAGTTCAGTTTTATTCTATTATATTATTTTCTATGCTATTCTTTTATATTGCATTGCTTTTTTTTTCTACTCCATTTTATTCTATTTTTATTTTTTTATTCTGTTCTGTCTTACTTTATTCCATTCCATTTTATTATTTTATTTTCTATTTTCATGGTATTCTATTATTTTCTTCGCTATTCTTTTATATTTCCTTTATTTCCCATTTTATTTAATTCTAGTTTTGTGTTCCAATTCGATTTTTGCTTTATTTCAGTTTTGTTGAAATTTGTTACCATTGTAATTCGGAAATTCACATACTCATTTCAATACAAAACGAATCGCACGTCTGGTTCAGCTTTACTGCTCTATGGGAAGCAGGCAGGATAAGATGGGTCCCCGGTGTTCAGCCGGTGTCAGGCAGCCCTATGGGAGCCTCGGGTGGTGGGGAGTTGTGGTTTAACTGACTCTTCAGGTGCTTTGCATCCACAATCATTCATCAGGGAGATCTGAGAAAACCCAGAAGATTTCCTATAAGGTGAATTGATCTTATCTCAGCAGGGATGCAAATGACGTTTCCTGGTATACAGGAAGCCTCTGGTCTAGAAAAGCCTCAGACCGGATACATAGGAGCAGAACTAAAGACGGTGAGAAATAACATTGCAGCACAAATGACAACTTACACAGCCATGGGATGGGGAATTCTGACAGCTGCTGGTCACTGAGACCCAACCTGCAGGGAAGAGAAATCACACACGGGGCAAGAATTTGCCAGCACGCTGGATGATTTCTAAAACACTGCATTCACTGGCTTACTGCTCAACCCAAACTATGCTAAATGATTGAAAACAACACCTAGACCAGAGTGTATGGCAGAAATAGCAAAGGGCAGGAGACATCCAGATAGACAGGGGGCGCCACAAAATAGAGGGGACCCTCTGCAACTGGGCCACAGACAGCAATGTAGACCTGAGGAGGGGGGGGGGGGGGCAGGAATCATTCCAGGATCCATTAAAAAAGTGCAGGCTTTAAATCCGATAAAAACGGTGGCAAGCTGACCATACACTATACAATCTGATTGTACATTTGCATATCATGGGAACCGGTGCAGCAACAGGCAGAAATGCGCGTTTCTGTGCGCATTCCCGAAATGAGTGAAAAATGTTCATGCAGTGCCCATAATTCTTAATGGCTCGGACGTAGCAGAAATTGTGTCAGGACCTCTGTAGAGAGACCGCTGTTTCCACACAGAGCAGGAGTCCTTCATAACTGCATTGCGAACGGCAGAGCCCCGGACCGCCTGGGATCCTGTGATCATGGAGCAAACCCATCCCCCCGCACAGTTCAAAAGCACTCCCTAGGCACACATTAACCCTTTGATCGCCCCTGGTGTTAACCCCTTTCCTGCCAGTGTCATTATTACAGTAACCCACACCCCCTCGGCAGCGGGGACACCAATGCATGGGGCAGGCGACTCCGATTGCTGCCTGACACCCGCGATCGCTCCGCGCTGAGAGAGAAGGACGGGCAGCTGTTGTAAACACAGCCGACCATTCTCTCTGGAATGATCACAGGGTGCCTGTGATATTTCTATATAGGATCACAGGTCTCTATGGTCATTCCACAAGCCCAACCCCCATACAGTTAGTGTAGTAATGTCAATGGTCCCCCCAAAAGTGTCAAAAATGTCAGTTAGGGGACCGATCTGTCTGCCGCAATCCCGCAAAAAAAAAAAAAAAAAAAAAAAAAAAAAAAAAAAAAAAAAAATCGCAGATCACCGCCATTACTAGAAAACAATAAAAAAGGAAAAATCTTTTAGTGTCCATTCACACTGGTACGACTTGTCAGGCGACTTGGTCAGCATGACAAGTCACGGTCCATTGACTGGTACTGGAACTGTTCTAATAGGAGCGACACAAGTCGCTCCAACTTAGAAAAAAGGGTCCTGTACTACTTCGGGGCGACTTGCATAGATATTTTATGAAGTCCGTGCAAGTCGTGCCGAAGTCGCGCTGCACGCGACTTCACAGGTCGCCCCCGAAGTCGTGCCACTGCAGTGTGAAACAGCACTTAGTTTGTAGATGTGATAACTTTTGTGCAAACCAATCAAAATACTCTTATTGGGATACTTTTTTTTTTTTAAACAAAAACCATGTAGCAGAATATAAGATGGCGTAAAAGGATGAAAAAGATTTAAATATTTTTTTTTTATTTTTTTTTTTTATTGGGAATATATTCTATAGCAGAAAGTAAACGTTTCTTTTTTTCAGAATTGTCTGTTTAAAAGCACACAATAAAAAAAAAAAAAAAAAAAGAATTCCTTCTGGTCCAGAAGTGGTTAGTCTATGGGGCCGAAAATGCTTGTAATCTGCCAAAAAGAAGCTCATGTCCTTTTTTTGAGCTTCAGGAGTTTTGCTTCAGAAGACAACAGAACGCTCACTCTTTGTTATATTTTCACTCTTTGTTATATTTTCACTCTTTGTTATATTGCAGCCATTTGCTAAACTCATTTAAGTTCATTCTTCTTCCTCATGAATGTACACATAGCACCCCATACTGACAGAAAAACACAGAATTGTTGACATTGTTGCAGATTTATTAAAAAAGAAAAACTGAAATATCACATGGTCCTAAGTATTCAGACCCTTTGCTGTGACACTCATATATTTAACTCAGGTGCTTTCCATTTCTTCTGATCATCCTTGAGATGGTTCTACACCTTCATTTGAGTCCAGCTGTGTTTGATTATACTGATTGGACTTGATTAGGAAAGCCACACACCTGTCTATATAAGACCTTCCAGATCACAATGCATGTCAGAGCAAATGAGAATCATGAGGTCAAAGGAACTGCCTGAAGAGCTCAGAGACAGAATTGTGGCAAGGCACAGATCTGGCCAAGGTTACAAAAAGATTTCTGCTGCACTTAAGGTTCCTAAGAGCACAGTGGCCTCCATAATCCTCAAATGGAAGACGTTTGGGACGACCAGAACCCTTCCTAGAGCTGGCCGTCCGGCCAAACTGAGCTATCGGGGGAGAAGAGCCTTGGTGAGAGAGGTAAAGAAGAACCCAAAGATCACTGTGGCTGAGCTCCAGAGATGCAGTCAGGAGATGGGAGAAAGTTGTAGAAAGTCAACCATCACTGCAGCCCTCCACCAGTCGGGGCTTTATGGCAGAGTGGCCCGACGGAAGCCTCTCCTCAGTGTAAGACACATGAAAGCCCGCATGGAGTTTGCTAAAAAACACCTGAAGGACTCCAAGATGGTGAGAAATAAGATTCTCTGGTCTGATGAGACCAAAATAGAACTTTTTGGCCTTAATTCTAAACGGTATGTGTGGAGAAAACCAGGCACTGCTCATCACCTGTCCAATACAGTCCCAACAGTGAAGCATGGTGGTGGCAGCATCATGCTGTGGGGGTGTTTTTCAGCTGCAGGGACAGGACGACTGGTTGCAATCGAGGGAAAGATGAATGCGGCCAAGTACAGGGATATCCTGGACAAAAACCTTCTCCAGAGTGCTCTGGACCTCAGACTGGGCCGAAGGTTTACCTTCCAACAAGACAATGACCCTAAGCACACAGCTAAAATAACGAAGGAGTGGCTTCACAACAACTCCGTGACTGTTCTTGAATGGCCCAGCCAGAGCCCTGACTTAAACCCAATTGAGCATCTCTGGAGAGACCTAAAAATGGCTGTCCACCAACGTTTACCATCCAACCTGACAGAACTGGAGAGGATCTGCAAGGAGGAATGGCAGAGGATCCCCAAATCCAGGTGTGAAAGACTTGTTGCATCTTTCCCAAAAAGACTCCTGGCTGTATTAGAACAAAAGGGGGCTTCTACTAAATACTGAGCAAAGGGTCTGAATACTTAGGACCATGTGATATTTCAGTTTTTCTTTTTAAATAAATCTGCAACAATGTCAACAATTCTGTGTTTTTCTGTCAGTATGGGGAGCTATGTGTACATTCATGAGGAAGAAGAATGAACTTAAATGATTTTAGCAAATGGCTGCAATATAACAAAGAGTGAAACATTTAAGGGGGTCTGAATACTTTCCGTACCCACTGTATATGTATATATATCTATATCTATCTATCTATCCACTATATATATATATATATATATATATATATATATATATATATATATATATATATATATATATATATATATATATATATATATATATATATATATATATATATATATATAGCAATCTTTTTGACCCCAGATCTCACATTAAAGAGGACCTGTTTATTTCCATTACAAGGGGTGTTTACATTCTGTGTAATAGGAATAAAAGGGATTCAAAATAATAAAAGCTCAATGGACAGTGTAAAAATAAAAAGCAGAATAAGAAGAAAAAAAAAAAACACAGTAAAGTTGGCCCAATTTTTACGTATAATGTGAAAAATGATGTCGTTGAGAAATGTGATCTTTATTCAAAGCAAACAAATGATTTGGATTTGGGGGGATTCTCATTCTATCCGGAATGGTGCAGCTCTACCACCAAGGGACAGCTCCCTTCTATTAGAACTATTGAAGCCTTCCAACTGGAGTTGCCCTTAAAAGTAAGCACACAACAGCAACAAAATGACTTAAGATGTGGGGGGAGGGGGTGTACAGGGAACGCACAGCTCGCAGCGACACGAGCTTCACTAGAGGAATCATCCCATGATACTCCGTGTCAACAACTCAGTGCTTGCCATGACAGCAGTAACCATGTTTGGTTGGATGGAGGTGCCGATGGCTCGGGATCAAGTTCCAGAACTTCAATCAATGCAGGCGTGTTGTAAATTTTGGTGCGTGCGCCGACACGTATTCGAGACTTCAACATCAGGCAAAGTAGGTGGAGGTCTTCAAGTCTTCAACCTAACCGTATACTGTATATATACACGGCGACAATGCAGGTCTGCTGCGCTGGATCACGTATCTTAGTACACGGTTCTGCACTTTTGGGTCTGGGGCGCGCCCATGCGCTGCCGGCGTCCAACCCCCGAGGCCCTCAGCAGAACGTAGAGTTTGCCGGAGACCGCAGATCATTCGAGGTACAAGCAGAAAAGCACTAGTGATTGACCGATATCGGTTTTTCATTGCCGATACGGATATTTTGGTCATCGTGTATCGGTATATTTTCGTACTTTTTTTTTACAGGTTCTCTTGTGGAGTGATCTGGGGGTCTAAAAGACCACAAACCCCTCCTCTGCACTTAACAGCATTCAAAACGCCAAGTTTGTCTGTTTTGAATGCTCGCATTTTTTTAAAATCTGGCGCAGAGTACTCGGAAGTGATGTCATGACATCACTTCCGGGTTTTTACATGGAGACCCAATCAGAGCTGAATGCGGCTTTGATCGGGTCTTCGAATCGTGCAGGTAGGATACCCGGGTCTCCCGGTGGGACCAGAGACCCGGGCGAGCCGCAGAAGGCGGCAGGAGAGGGGGGCGTCCACTCCCGCTCCTTGTAATGACAGCCAGCGCCTTCTCAGCCGCATCGGTTGTCATTACAAGACAGCCGACCGTCGGCTATGGACATCGGTACCAGGGTGATGCCTCTAGCTGCACCCATCACTCCAGTACAAGCACTTTCCCGAAATATCGGCAACTTACAGGGCCGATTCCGATATATCGGGGAAAGTGCACATCGGCCATCGATATATCGGCTTTGCCAATAATTGGTCGATCCCTAAACAGCACTGTGCTTATGTAAAACAAAGCAGATCACCGTTCTGGAAGTAGGGAAGGCATTGATCCTGTGTTCCTGCAGTGGGTGGGGGGGAGGCATTGATCCTGTGTTCCTGCAGTGGAGGGGGAAGGCATTGATCCTGTGTTCCTGCAGTGGGGGGGAAGGCATTGATCCTGTGTTCCTGCAGTGGAGGGGGGAAGGCATTGATCCTGTGTTCCTGCAAAGCAAAAAAACAAGGATCTTTGGATTAGTAAAAGCCCCTCCCCCACACTACACATTTAGGCCCCTTTCACACTAGGGCAACTTGGGACTGCAAAGTTGCGTGACAAGTCCTACTCTATGACTCCCTATAAATAGCTTTCATATCTGTGTGACTTCAAGTCGCAGTGACTTCAAAATTAGTCCCTACTTCTATTCTGACTGACGCGTTTGGAATTGAAGCAATCTCTGTAATCTTGAGGGCTATGAATCTCAAGTTAAAAATCGCTTAATAAATTTGCAGCAAAATAGTGCGACTTAGGTCGCACAGGTTTTAAAAAAGGGGCCTTAACCCCTTGATTGCCCCTGATGTTAAAGGAGTTGCAAAGTCAGAAGGTCAGAGGATCTGTAGAAGGAATGTTTCCCTCCTCTCTGCTGCTGACACAAGGTGGGGGCGAAGAGGGCTGCACAGAGGTGCAACATCTGTACGAGTTCTGTTGTGTTTTCCTCTCTGCTGCTGACTGCTGAGACAAGGTGGGGTGGAAACAAGGAGGGTGGCAGCTGCACAGAGGTGCAGATCTGTAGGAGGAGTTCTGTCTTCTGTGCTGCTAAATGCTGAGACAAGGTGGGGGGCAGAGATGAGGGGGTGCTACAGCTGCACAGAAGCACAAGATCTGTAGGAGGAGTTCTGTCCTCCTCTGTGTGACAGAGACAAGGTGGGAGCTGAGATGAGAGGGTGCTGCAGCTGCACAGAATCTGTAGGAGTTCTGTCGTACTCTCTGCTGCATGTCTCCTGAGACATGGTGGGGGCTGAGACAAGGAGGGTGCTGCAGCTGCACAGAGGCACAGGATCTGTAGGAGGAGTTTTGTCCTCTCTGCTGCTGAGTCAAGGTGGGAGCAGAGATGAGAGGGTGCTGCAGCTGCACAGAATCTGTAGGAGGAGTTCTGTCCTCCTCTGTGTGGCTGAGACAAGGTGGGAGCAGAGATGAGGGTGCTGCAGCTGTACAGAAGCACAGGATCTGTAGGAGGAGTTCTATCCTCCTCTATGTAGCTGAGACAAGGTGGGAGCTGAGATGAGAGGGTGCTGCAGCTGCACAGAAGCACAGGATCTGTAGGAGGAGTTTTGTCCTCTCTGCTGCTGAGTCAAGGTGGGGGCAGAGATGAGAGGGTGCTGCAGCTGCACAGAATCTGTAGGAGGAGTTCTGTCCTCCTCTGTGTGGCTGAGACAAGGTGGGAGCTGAGATGAGAGGGTGCTGCAGCTGCACAGAAGCACAGGATCTGTAGGAGGAGGAGTTCTGTTGTCCTCTCTGCTGCATGTCTCCTGAGACAAGGTGGGAGCAGAGATGAGGGGGTGCTGCAGCTGCACAGAGGTACAAGAACTGTAGGAGGAGTTCCATCCTCTGTGCAGCTGAGACAAGGTGGGAGCAGAGATGAGAGGGGTGCTGCAGCTGCACAGAATCTGTAGGAGGAGTTCTGTCCCCCTCTACGCGGCTGAGACAAGGTGGGAGCGGAGATGAGAGGGTGCTGCAGCAGCATAAAAGCACAGGATCTGTAGGAGGAGTTCTGTTCTCCTCTGCTGCCGAGACAGGGGGGGGGGGGGGCTTGGGATTGGAGACAGGGAGGTTGCCCCAGTTGCAGGAAAGGTGCAAGGGCCACATTAAATGGCCAGGCAGGTCAGATGGTTTGACAAACGATTTAAGGTTAATTCCCAAAACACTGCCTGTTGAAGCACGTGAGGGGCTGAGATCGGAGATGCATAAAATGATCACACAATAAAGGAGAGCTGTTGATTATTATTTGATCATTTAGAATAATAGTACAAAGTACCCTAAAATCTGGGATTTCCCGTCACTCTCTGTCCCGGGGGTCACGCCAAGTCCTGATCATTAAACTCGGAACATTCCAATACAGAACAGAACATTCAGCGAGTGGAATCCGCAGACCCTCAATTTATAGAGGCCGATCAATGATAGTTCAGGCTGGCTTCCCTTGCAGCGTGCTGCTGCTGGATCGCTCCAGTTCTGCTACCTAAATATAGGAGGTCAGGCTGTGCTCCGTCCGCATGGAGCGCCGGCAGGAATGTGTAACCTTAGCCGCGGACCCAACCGGTTCCTCTGTACTGACCGGCGTGCATTACACTGAGCATCAGCAGAATACTTCCATCTCTGTGTTATGCAACATGCCAAACAGAAGGTCAGCTCTACAGCCTATGTGGGCGCTATAGAACCCGGCACACAGAAGGGCAACGCTACATCCTATGTGAGCGCTATAGAACCCGGTACACAGAAGGGCAGCGCTACAAACTATGTGGGCGCTATAGAACCCGGTACACAGAAGGGCAGCACTACAGCCTATGTGGGCGCTATAGAACCCAGTACACAGAAGGGCAGCGCTACAGCCTATGTGGGCGCTATAGAACCCGGTACACAGAAGGTCAGCACTACAGCCTATGTGGGCGCTATAGAACCCGGTACACAGAAGGGCAGCGCTACAAACTATGTGGGCGCTATAGAACCCGGTACACAGAAGGTCAGCACTACAGCCTATGTGGGCTCTATAGAACCCGGTACACAGAAGGGCAGCGCTACAGCCTATGCGGGCACTATAGAACCCGGTACACAGAAGGGCAGCGCTACAGCCTATGCGGGCACTATAGAACCCGGTACACAGAAGGGCAGCGCTACAGCCTATGTGGGCGCTATAGAACCCGGTACACAGAAGGGCAGCGCTACAGCCTATGTGGGCGCTATAGAACCCGGTACACAGAAGGTCAGCACTACAGCCTATGTGGGCGCTATAGAACCCGGTACAGAGAAGGGCAGCGCTACAGCCTATGTGGGCGCTATAGAACCCGGTGCACAGAAGGTCAGCGCTACATCCTATGTGGGCGCTATAGAACCCGGTGCACAGAAGGTCAGCACTACAGCCTATGTGGGCGCTATAGAACCCAGTACACAGAAGGGCAACGCTACAGCCTATGTGGGCGCTATAGAACCCGGCACACAGAAGGGCAGCGCTACATCCTATGTGGGCGCTACAGAAAGCGGTGCAACAGTTACAGGAGCCCCCCCCCCCCCCCCCCCCCGAGCTGCTCTTCTCCACGTCAGGCGAGAAATTCCCCGTGCAGAGACCTCCTGAACCCGCGACGTGCGACAGCTTCTTCGGCTTTACTGAAAGCAGCAGACTTCTCATAACAGCACAATGAGGGGGCGCACCGCGACGGGGGGAGGGGGCGAGCGTGACTGCTTTTGGTTTCCTTTTTAATGGCTTGCATCTGTAGAGTCGTGACATGACGGCATGAATGCTTTATAGAGAACGCAGAGCACAGTCTCCGGGGTGGCAGAGCTGACACTCTAATGCGGCCCCTCTCAACCCTTAAGTGCCGGTTCACATGTATGCAATGTGAGACATCGCATGTGATTAGCACTGCACTGCTCTGAAAATCACATTTAATGTCTGAGCAAATTGGGGGAAAGGGGAGTATGACTAAACCTTAATGAGGCTATCGGCAGGGTAAAGTAGCATAATATATAAAATATGTGTGAATCGTTTCAACAACATAGTAATAATAAAGTACACAGAGCCAATGCCTAAGTCACCCTAAATATAGGGGCAAGGGTAAAAAGAAGGGGGCAGTTGGGACTTTAAATGAAGTGCATACCAATGGTTGGGATAGGTAGTATGGCTAAAAATGATGGTAAAAGTGGATCCAACAACATAGTAAAAGAAAAACTTGATTTAATGATGCAGGTCATCAGCAATAAAATACAAATATCCAATAGAGCATGGGTACATACATATAGAAATGGATGAACATTGCAGTGTAAACAACATACAATAAATATATGTAAAACAGGTAATGACAATTTGGTATAGCACCTCCAAATTCATAATATAGACAGACATCAGAGCAGATTTCAAAAAGTATATATATTGCATATGTACACAACATAGAATGTGGTAATTCCAGGTAGTAAAGTAACTGAATATATGGAAAACATCATGGACTCGACGCGTTTCGTGGACGCACATTGCCACTTCATCAGGAGTAGATGTTTTGTAAAATTCTAAAAAGTAATATATATGCATAAGTAAAAAGGATCATGTTAATGAATGCCAATTAGAATGAGGAGAAAAGGTAGGAGGAGGGAACGGGGGAAAGAAAATGAGCCCCATTTTTAACCCAATCACTTACGTAATGGTACTAGATTGGTAATGAGTCTATGTGGACATAGCATGTCCCCCATGGGAGCTGAGGGCGCACCGGCAGGCGGGCAGGAAGAACATATGTGGAACATGGTGAAAGCGTGTCAGGAGTTGAGATATGGCTAACCCATAGTGGTGAACGTAGACAGTATCTGTAGAGAGAAATATATATGTTGTCTATACATATGGGTATAATGGTAAACATCAATAAAGATAGTTGTATATAATAAAGGGCGTCATATTACTCATAGCCGGAGTGTGATAAAAAGGAAGGAAACCATAAATGAATGTGACAGGGGTGTAAGCGAGTAGACCGTAGAAACACCAGACAGGTATGCCATAGATAGGTGATAGGTGAGAGAGGAATTGGTGATACCATTGTCCCAAGCCACGTGTAAAGAGTAGAAAAGAGACCTTGGAACTAATTATGAAAAAAAGCCAAGCTAATGGTGATATTATAAGCCAGTGAAGAGCAAATGAGGAAAAAGTTGGAAAAAGAATGAGTGAATAACACCAGAGGTGAAGTGCAACAGTGAGAACTAGATTACCATGTGGAGTATTGCGTGTAAGCCCAAAAAGCCGCCTTGGTGAGCCCAGCGTCACGATCGTGTGTAAGCCTAATGCACCACGGGAAAGGCAACAGCCATAGGGCGTTGCCGTCCCGCGGGCTGGCTTATGTACACTGGTGGAACAAAACCTCGCCGGCGAGATGGCGCCAAAAAGACGTCATGCGTCGGCGGGAGGCGTGGCGCCGATGCGTGATGAGACCGCCCACCCTGTCCCCTAACGCTAGGAAGCAGAGGAGGAGAGGGAGGACACGCAGCACGCATCGCAGCTCCCGGGGAATATACAAATTGTCACACAGAGAACAATCCGAAGAATACCTAATGTATAGAATACTTGAAATTGGTATTAAGCAATGATCCAAAGGTTGTTAATAAAATATTGGCCACGATACAGGATAAATGATGACACTTATAGTAATCAATTAAATCGCATGATGTGGATGTCGATGCGTGCTGCGTGTCCTCCCTCTCCTCCTCTGCTTCCTAGCGTTAGGGGACAGGGTGGGCGGTCTCATCACGCATCGGCGCCACGCCTCCCGCCGACGCATGACGTCTTTTTGGCGCCATCTCGCCGGCGAGGTTTTGTTCCACCAGTGTACATAAGCCAGCCCGCGGGACGGCAACGCCCTATGGCTGTTGCCTTTCCCGTGGTGCATTAGGCTTACACACGATCGTGACGCTGGGCTCACCAAGGCGGCTTTTTGGGCTTACACGCAATACTCCACATGGTAATCTAGTTCTCACTGTTGCACTTCACCTCTGGTGTTATTCACTCATTCTTTTTCCAACTTTTTCCTCATTTGCTCTTCACTGGCTTATAATATCACCATTAGCTTGGCTTTTTTTCATAATTAGTTCCAAGGTCTCTTTTCTACTCTTTACACGTGGCTTGGGACAATGTTATCACCAATTCCTCTCTCACCTATCACCTATCTATGGCATACCTGTCTGGTGTTTCTACGGTCTACTCGCTTACACCCCTGTCACATTCATTTATGGTTTCCTTCCTTTTTATCACACTCCGGCTATGAGTAATATGACGCCCTTTATTATATACAACTATCTTTATTGATGTTTACCATTATACCCATATGTATAGACAACATATATATTTCTCTCTACAGATACTGTCTACGTTCACCACTATGGGTTAGCCATATCTCAACTCCTGACACGCTTTCACCATGTTCCACATATGTTCTTCCTGCCCGCCTGCCGGTGCGCCCTCAGCTCCCATGGGGGACATGCTATGTCCACATAGACTCATTACCAATCTAGTACCATTACGTAAGTGATTGGGTTAAAAATGGGGCTCATTTTCTTTCCCCCGTTCCCTCCTCCTACCTTTTCTCCTCATTCTAATTGGCATTCATTAACATGATCCTTTTTACTTATGCATATATATTACTTTTTAGAATTTTACAAAACATCTACTCCTGATGAAGTGGCAATGTGCGTCCACGAAACGCGTCGAGTCCATGATGTTTTCCATATATTCAGTTACTTTACTACCTGGAATTACCACATTCTATGTTGTGTACATATGCAATATATATACTTTTTGAAATCTGCTCTGATGTCTGTCTATATTATGAATTTGGAGGTGCTATACCAAATTGTCATTACCTGTTTTACATATATTTATTGTATGTTGTTTACACTGCAATGTTAATCCATTTCTATATGTATGTACCCATGCTCTATTGGATATTTGTATTTTATTGCTGATGACCTGCATCATTAAATCAAGTTTTTCTTTTACTATGTTGTTGGATCCACTTTTACCATCATTTTTAGCCATACTACCTATCCCAACCATTGGTATGCACTTCATTTAAAATCCCAACTGCCCCCTTCTTTTTACCCTTGCCCCTATATTTAGGGTGACTTAGGCATTGGCTCTGTGTACTTTATTATTACTATGTTGTTGAAACGATTCACACATATTTTATATATTATGCTACTTTACCCTGCCGATAGCCTCATTAAGGTTTAGTCATACTCCCCTTTCCCCCAATTTGCTCAAGAATAGGGATGGAGGTATTTAGCCCTAGCCAGGCGAAACCTCATTTAAAGTCCCAACTTTTTTCGTTGTTTGTGTCACATTCAATGTCTGTGCGATGCCAATTCACTCCTACAGATTGCATGACTAAATTTGCATCGCATTCGGACCAAAGTTGCACAGGACCCTTTTTTGGTCTGCACCCGAATCGGATCGCATGGGTGTCCTTACCATGCGATCCAATTCCTGTCTGAACTGACAGTTTTCACTGCGATAGGTGAACTGATCTGGGGGCATTGTTAACTTTGTATTGACACCCCCAGTGATTTGGCAGTGTGAACTTCCTGCCAGTCAAGTGCGATGCGGGAACCCGCTGTGGATTCGCAGGGTTTTCTGCATCACACCAATGTGAACTGGCACTGCGTGTCGGTTCACTAATGTGATTTATGTCAGACATTGCATGTGATTTGCACTGCCCTGCAAATCACGTGTGATGCAAATTCAGCCATACAGATTGCATGGCTGAATTTGCATCGCATACGGTCCAAAGTCGCAAAGGAACTTTTTTTGGTCTGCACCAGAATCGGATCACATGGATATTCACACCTATGCAATCCCATTTATGTCTGAACTGACAGTTTGCACTGCGATATGCAAACTGATCTGGGGGTGTTAACCTTGTATTGACACCCCCAGCGATTCGCATATGGCAGTGTGAGCTGCCTGCGGGTCAAGTGTGATGCGGGAACCCTCAGTGGATTCGCAGGGTTCCCACATCACGTGTGTGAACTGGCAATGTGAATGTGCCGGTTCACATTGGTGCAATGTGGGAACCCTGCGAATCCACTGAGGGTTCCCGCATCACACTTGACCCGCAGGCAGCTCACACTGCCATATGCAAATCGCTGGGGGTGTCAATACAAGGTTAACACCCCCAGATCAGTTTGCATATCGCAGTGCAAACTGTCAATTTGGATAGGAAACAGATCGCATACGTGAACACCCATGTGATCAGGTTCTGGTGCAGACCAAAAAAAGGGTCCTATGCGGCTTTGGTCCGAATGCGATGCAAATTCAGCCATACAATCTGTATGGCTGAATTTGCATCGCACAGACATTGCATGCGATTTGCAGAGCAGTGCAGATCACATGCTATGTCTGACAACGCTATAGTGTGAACTGGGACTCAAGTGCGATCCAGGAAGCCGCAGTGGATTTGCAGGGTTCCTACATCGCATACATGTGTGAACAGGCACGCGGCCCGCCACCAAGCACAGAACCGAGAGGTATAAAGAATGCAAGATGGAGCAGTCCGGAGAAGGCAACATCCAGTATAACCTACAAAGCGGAGCAGTCTGAAGTAACATCCAGCACGGCATGCAGAGTGTAGTAGTCAAGGGCTAGCACAGCTTCATAGAGTACAGGGTGGATGGAGAATGGAACATCCAGGAATGTGTACAGAGTAGCGTGGCCTGGTTAACACAACATACAGCATGCCATACAGAGCGGAGGAGTCTGAAGTACTGTGCAGCACAGTGTACACTGTGGAGTTGCCTGACATATGCAAGGTCCAGCACAGCTTAAAGCAATAGCCAGCAATAAAAAGAATGCAATGTAGAGCACAGCATACAGAGTGGAGCAGTGTGAAGAATGCAACGTCCAGCATATTGTACAGACTGGAGCAGCGTGAAGAATGCAACGTCCAGCATATTGTACAGGCTGGAGCAGTGTGAAGAATGCAACGTCCAGCATATTGTACAGACTGGAGCAGCGTGAAGAATGCAACGTCCAGCATATTGTACAGACTGGAGCAGCATGAAGAATGCAACGTCCAGCATATTGTACAGACTGGAGCAGCGTGTAGAATGCAATGTCCAGCATATTGTACAGACTGGAGCAGCGTGTAGAATGCAACGTCCAGCATATTGTACAGACTGGAGCAGCGTGTAGAATGCAATGTCCAGCATATTGTACAGACTGGAGCAGCGTGTAGAATGCAATGTCCAGCATATTGTACAGACTGGAGCAGCGTGTAGAATGCAACGTCCAGCATATTGTACAGACTGGAGCAGCGTGAAGTAATTTCCTGCATAAATATACAGAGATGGGTAGCCTGAAGTATACAAGGTGCAGCACAGCTTACAGAATTGTAGCAATCTGTAGAACACAACAGCTAAGCACAGTCTCCTGCATGCATGCTAAGGGGCGTTCTATCAGAATAGCGCTACCTATCGGATTCTGCAACCGGAAGTGACGTTCAGACGAGAACTTACTGCGCATCCGCCATGCGTTTTAACATGGCCGCTATGCTTTCCAATCGGTTTCCTAATGTGACAAAACACGAAGCAGCGGCAGACTTCTTACACCCACTCAAGTCTTGAATTTCACACTGAATTTAGCAGTAAACTCCCCTTCTATACAGAAATAGACTATATCACCGCGACCGAGTTATAGTCTATCTCACTATATAATGAGTTTGTCGCTGAGCAGTGCGGGGTGTACCAAGATGGCCGCCGCCACCTTCTGCCTGCAGGTTTCTCACTGTATTTACTACATTACAATAATAGAAATGTAATACTGTGATTCAGTATATAAGGAAAGTTTACTGCTAAAATAAATGTAAAATTCAAGACTTGCGTGGGTGTAAGAAGATGTCTGCCGCTGCATCGTGTTCTGTCACATTAGGAAACCTATTGGAACGCATAGCGAACACGCTGGAACGCATAGCGGCCATGCCCCCTACCATTTATGTCTGTCTGGCCATTTTGAGTAAGGGCGAATGATTCACGTAGCAATTACTTCCTGGAATCCATCTGCTTCCGATCAGATTCTGCAACCGGTAGTGACGTTCAGATGAGAAAACTTACTGCGCATAGCGGCCGCGCTGGAACGCATAGCGGCCATGCCTCCTACCATTTATGTCTGTGTGGCCATTTTGAGTAAGGGCGAATGATTCACGTAGCATTTACTTCCTGGAATCTGCCGGCGTTCTATCAGAATAGCGCTACCGATCAGATTCTGCAACCGGGACGTTCAGACGAGAAAACTTACTGCGCATCGGCCACGCTGGAAAGGCATAGCGGCCACGCTGGAAAGGCATAGCGGCCACGCTGGAACGCAGTAAGTTGTTCTCCTCCGAACGTCCCTTCCGGTTGCAGAATCGGATTGGTAGCGCTATTCTGATAGAACGCAGACAGATGGATTCCAGGAAGTAAATGCTACATGAATCATTCGCCCTTACTCAAAATGGCCAGACAGATATAAATGGTAGGGGGTGTTTATCAAAGTTGATTTCTCAGTAAAATAAAGCATGGGGACACGGATGGAGGGAGAAGATTGCTTTGAATATTAAAAATTAAATAGTGTTTGTGGCGCTCAGGTGGCAGTGAAGATCCTCCTTAGCGGGCAGCCTGTACAGCTCACACGCGGCTGGGTGGAATTTTGGCACAATAAAGAAAGGGATTGAGACCAACAAAACAGTACCAGGCCGGCCCGTGTGCAGTGAACGCACCGCTGAGCCAGATGAGTGAAGCTGGCAGAGAGCGGCCGCTGGCGAATGGCCTTACAATGACGGTGCGGAAGGTGCCAGCCCCGCAGAGGGGAACCAGCGGATTAATGGAGGCACGGTCTGATGGCTTGGTAATACTCCAGGAGAGGGGGAGGGGGGTCTACTTTCCCGCTACACGGCTGCCATTACCAAATTGCTGTGAAAGTTGCCAGACAATTTTATTTAATTTTTTTTTTTTAACTACTTGCCGACCGCCCCACGCAGATTTACCGTGGCCAGGTGGCTCGGCTGTGCATAATCCCGTAGATCTACCTGATCATGTGCACGTGGCGCACCCTTGGAGCTGCGCTACCACAGTGATTAGACACAGCAGGAGGCAGACCACAGGAGGAGCGGGTACGAACACCACCGGCCTCCCGCGATCTTCGGGGAAACTGACAGGAGAGCTGTCTGTCTATGTAAACAAAGCAGGCGGCTCTCCTGTCAGACAGGCACAGTGACATTGTGTGTCTCAGCAAAGCTGAAACACAGATCTCTGTGCGCCTTTCACAGAGCCCCCCCAGTTAGTAAGCCCAATTTAGGCACACATTTAACCCTTTGATCAACCCCAGTATTAACCCCCTTCCCTGCCAATGTCATTTATATACAGTAACAGTGCATATTATTTAGCACTGATCACTATATTGCTGTCACAGGTACCCAAAAAGTGTCACTTGGAGCCGGTTCACACTATTACGACTTGCCAGGTGACTTGGTCAGCCTGGCAAGTCGCGCACCGTCGGGTCCATTGAGTAGTACAGGACCGGTTCTAATAGGAGCGACACAAGTCGCTCCGACTTAGAAAAAGGGTCCTGTACTACAGGGTGACCTGGAGGCGACTTGCATTGACTTCAATTATATAAGTCACGCCGAAGTCACGGTGCACGCGACTACACAGGTCGCCCCCGAAGTCGGAGCGACCTAATGTGGACGGGGTCTTAGTGTCAGATTCTGTCCGCCGCAATGTCGCAGTCCTGCAAAACAAAATAAAAGAAAGGAAGAAATCGCTGATCGCCGCCATTAATAACAAAAAAATAAATAAATAAATAAATAAAGGTCCCAAAATCTATCCCGTAATTTGTAAATGCGATAACTTTTGCGCAAACCAATTAAAATATGTTTTTGGGGATTTTCTTTTTTTTTTTTAACCAAAAATATGTAGCAGAATACAAAATTGACCTAAACCAGTGATGGCGAACCTTGGCACCCCCAGATGTTTTAGAACTACATTTCCCATGATGCAATTGTTAAAGTAATGCAGTGCTGAAGCGCAAAAAAATGGCCTGGTCATTAAGGGGGTAAATCTTTCTGGAGCTGAAGTGGTTAATTATTATTTATTACAGGTACTTCTATAGCGCCATCAATTTACGTATACTCTCACTGGCCACTTTATTAGGTACACCTTAGTACTGCGTTGCACCCCCTTTTCCCTTCATTCTTCGTGGCATAGATACAACAACAAGGTGTGGGAAACGTTCCATCAAACAAAACCACATTGCTCAGAACAGTGGAAACGTCCAATCAGGCGCACAGGCTGTGGTGATCTCCCCAAACACCATAGGATACAATATCAAGCAAAAAGGACAGCCGGCAACTCCGTAAATCTTGAAAATTCTTTGTCAAGCCTCAGTGAGTAAAAAGAACAGGTGGCTAACGCGTCTCGGCAATGAGCCTTGATCCCAGCACTGTGCTGGGATCAAGGCTCATCGTCGAAACGCGTTAGCCACCAGGTCTTTTTACTCAGAGGCGTGACAAAGATCTGGAGGTTTTACAGAGTTGCCGGCTGTCCTTTTGCTTGATGTTGGAAACGTTCCTCAGAGATTTTGCTCCATAGTGACACGCTGGCATCACACAGTTACGGCAGATTTGTCGGCTGCACATCCATGATGCCAATCTTCCGTTCCACCACATCCCAAAGGTGCTCTATTGGATGAAATGTGGTGAGTGTGGAGGCCATTGGAAGACAGTGACCTGATCTGGCGAGTGTGGAGGCCATTGGAAGACAGTGACCGGATCTGGCGAGTGTGGAGGCCATTGGAAGACAGTGACCGGATCTGGCGAGTGTGGAGGCCATTGGAAGACAGTGACCGGATCTGGCGAGTGTGGAGGCCATTGGAAGACAGTGACCGGATCTGGCGAGTGTGGAGGCCATTGGAAGACAGTGACCGGATCTGGCGAGTGTGGAGGCCATTGGAAGACAGTGACCGGATCTGGCGAGTGTGGAGGCCATTGGAAGACAGTGACCGGATCTGGCGAGTGTGGAGGCCATTGGAAGACAGTGACCGGATCTGGCGAGTGTGGAGGCCATTGGAAGACAGTGACCGGATCTGGCGAGTGTGGAGGCCATTGGAAGACAGTGACCGGATCTGGCGAGTGTGGAGGCCATTGGAAGACAGTGACCGGATCTGGCGAGTGTGGAGGCCATTGGAAGACAGTGACCGGATCTGGTGAGTGTGGAGGCCATTGGAAGACAGTGACCGGATCTGGCGAGTGTGGAGGCCATTGGAAGACAGTGACCGGATCTGGTGAGTGTGGAGGCCATTGGAGTACCGTGACCGGATCTGGTGAGTGTGGAAGCCATTGGAAAGACAGTGACCGGAAAGGTGAGTGTGGAGGCCATTGGAGTACAGTGACCGGATCTGGTGAGTGTGGAGGACAGTGACCTGATCTGGTGAGTGTGGAGGCCATTGGAGTACAGTGACCAGATATGGTGAGTGTGGAGGACAGTGACCTGATCTGGTGAGTGTGGAGGTCATTGGAAGACAGTGACCTGATCTGGTGAGTGTGGAGGCCATTGGAAGACAGTGACCTGATCTGGTGAGTGTGGAGGACAGTGACCTGATCTGGGGCCATTGGAGTACCTCATTGTCTTTTAAAAATGGGTGTACTTGCGCGCCGCTATATTTTGCTATAAAAGACTACAAAACTAAAACCAAAAAAACTTACAAAGCAGATAGCCAACGCCCAGTGTCGGCCCGTACAATGGGGGTGCAGCCCCCCCCCCTCCATGCATCATCCGGCCCCCTAATCTACATGCAGGACGCTTGACGCATGGAGCTCAATGGGGCTTTTTTTTTTCTAGCATGTGATAAGAGCCAGAGGCTCTAATAGGCTAAAAAAAAAAAAGTGGGCTCGGGGCACAGAGCACTGAGTCTGAGAACCGCTTCCCGATGGGCCGAAAGGAGAAGCCATACCATTGGCCACGGAGGAGGAGGGAGGAGGAGGAGGGAGGAGACACAGAAGACAGGGGGAAGAAGCTGAATCTGCCTGCCCTCCCTCCACATATCCAGGCAAGGTGAGTGAGCTGGCGACGGCGGGGGGTGGTGAGCTGGCGACGGCGGGGGGGTGGTGAGCTGGCGACGGCGGGGGGGGTGGTGAGCTGGCGACGGCGGGGGGGGTGGTGAGCTGGCGACGGCGGGGGGGGTGGTGAGCTGGCGACGGCGGGGGGGGTGGTGAGCTGGCGACGGCGGGGGGGGTGGTGAGCTGGCGACGGCGGGTGGGTGGTGAGCTGGCGACGGCGGGTGGGTGGTGAGCTGGCGACGGCGGGGGGGTGGGGCTGTTGTTGATATGGTGTGCAGCCTGATGTGCTAGCATGGTGCGGTCCGTCTGTCAGACATTGCATGAGGTTTGCACCACACTGCCCTGCAAATCATGTGCGATGCAAATTCAGCCATACAGATTGCATAGCAGAATTTGCATCGCATTCGGCCAAAGCCGCCCTTTTTTTGGTTCGCACCTATGCGATACAATTCCTGTCGGAATTTACAGTTCGCTCTGCAATAACTTTGTATTAATTTGGGGTCTTTTAGCCCCGGTTCACACTTGTGCGTGTGCGGGGTTCGCATGTAATGTCGGAGCGCACTGCTCCGACATTACATGTGATCGGCTGTGCGGTGCGAGTTTAGCCATACAAACTGTATGGATAAATTTGCATCGCACCCGCAGCAAACACGCACAGGAGGCATTTTTGCAGCCGCATCAGGATCGGATCGCACAGCGGTTCACACTTGTGCGTTCCGATCCTGTGCGAACTGCACGATCGCACTGCGATATGCGATCAAACTGGGGGTGTCAACATTACATTGACACCCCCAGCGGATCGCATATGGCAGTGTGAACTGCCGGGGGTGCGTGTGCGATGCAGGAACAGGCTGCGAGTTCGCAGCCTTCCCGCATCGCATAAATGTGAACCGGACCTTAGATCCCTCCATAAAGAGTACCTATCACTGCTTATTACTGTCACAAAGGATGTTTACATTCTTTGTGACAGCAATAGAAGTGATCAAATTTTTTTTTTTTTTTTTAAATAGTATAAAAAAAAATTAAAGAAAAAATAAAAGGAAAAAAAAAAAAAATTAAAGCACCCCGTCCCTCTATGCTTGCATGCAAAAGTGAACTCATACGTTCGCGCCCGCATACGAAAACTGTGCTCAAACCACACGTGAGATATCGCCGCGATCATCAGAGCGAGATAATTCTAGCACAAGAATTCTAAAAACTGGGTAACCGTTACCATTTTTTAATAGCATCGCCTATGGAGATTTTTAAGTACCGAAGTTTGTCTGCATTCCACGAGTCTACGCAATTTTAAAGCATGAGATGTTTATATATATACATATGTATGTATATGTATATGTGTATGTATGTGTGTATGTGTATATATATATATATATATATGTGTGTGTGTGTGTGTGTGTGTGTGTGTGTGTGTGTGTGTATATACACACACACACACATATATATATATATATACATATACACATACACACATACATACACATATACATATACATACATATGTATATATATATCACATCTCATGCTTTAAAATTGCGTAGACTCGTGGAATGCAGACAAACTTCGGTGTATATGTATATATATATATATATATATATACACACATACATATACACACACATATATATATATATATATACACACACACAATTTTTTTTTTTACGCAGTGTAACATCTTTCACATTATACAAAAAAAAAATGTGGGCTCTTTAAAAAAAAAAACAGTAAATTCAGGAAAGTATATTTCTTCCCAGAAAATTGCATTTGAAAGCCCGCTGTGCAAATACCGTGTGGGATAAAATATTGCAACAATCTACAAGCGTTGTAACAATCTGACCCTTTTATTTAAAAAAAAAAAAAAAAAAATCAATCTTTAAGCATCACAAGCTGCTGCAGCAGGGGCTGATCTGTGCCCAAAATTTGTGACCACCACCAAGAACTGTGCAGGTCCCCAAGATTCGGTCATCTCTTAGCCGGTGCAGGAAGTAGACAGTGACACTGGATGATGCCTAAATAGAGATGGTGCCGTTGGTTCTGGAGAGAGTTATCAAATTTCCATACTTACATTGGTAAATGCTTGACTGATGTAACTATGCAAGACATGGGTGCTCAACCTGTATCAGAACTAAAAGTCTCATAGGGCATCCCAAGCATGACTCCCAATGGCAGAGGCATGATGGGAGTTGTAGTTCAGCAACAGCTGGAGGGCCACAGGTTGAGAACCGATAAAGATAAAACCAGATCTGGATTTCGGCTTTAAAGAAAAAAGAAAAAAAGCTGGTGATCCTGCCAAGGACCTTTTGTTATCGGGGTGACAACGCTCTGTCCCAGTCTTCCAATTGTACTCCTGCGTTGTCACATGATCTTCCAATGGAGACTACAAGTGGGCGTTTCACGGCACATTACACCGGCATGGTCCAGAGCCGTCACCATAAGGAAACCCATCCTGAGAAATGCCATGCAGCCATTACTGGAGTGCAATGGAAGGAAGTAGCTGCAAAGAGACAGCAGGAGATCAGCAGCACTGAGATGCAACAAAGGATGAAGAAAAGGTTAAAAGTCTAAGAATACAAAATAAATAAAAAAAAGGGAAATACTGCATTTTCGCAAACCAAACATCTTCCAGTTCGGGTTTCTATCTTTCTAGGAAAGCCTTGCGATGCATCTGAGCCCCTTACGCCTGAGCAGAACTCCTCGCGGTGATGGATTATCGCTGTCACGACTCCTATCCAATGACAGATGCCACTAATCATCATTTTAACCCCCTCTGCTCCGGAGCCCCGTACTGCCATGGCAGAAGGACCGCTGATACTTTCCAGGTGGGAGGCAACAGGCAAGATTGATGAGGACATTAAACCATGGCAGAACGGAACCCACCTTCTGTTCAATAAGTCATTACCAGGAAAATACCACAGCCTGCCGCTTCATTACACCACAGAGAGGAAGAAATCTTCACTTCAACCTAAAGATCTCAGGAAGAAACATTCTTTCTTTTGGCTTCAATATGGAACCTTGCACCATAATCTTCAATACAGCGGACAAGATGGGACTTAACGCTCAGGTGGTTGGTTAAAGGATAGATAGTGGGTGTCGATGAGGTTCATTGGGAACAGTGATTTATTACTAGACGGATCATCAGCAGGAGAAAGGGGGTCCCGTTTCCACTATATAGATCTTTAGATTACTAAAGGGGTCACCAGCAGGAGGAAGGAGGTCCCAATTACTCTATAGATCTTTAACCCCTTGCTGATCGCCGCAAGTACATATACTGCGGCGGTCAGCCCCTCACAGGCAAAGTGACGTATGGGTACGTCCCTAGCCTGTGAGGCTCTAGGGAGCGAGCGCGTGCCGCCGGAGGCGCGGTCACGGCCCCGCGCGCGTGACCGGCGGACCCGATGTCCGCCGTTCAGTCGCGATCGTCGGTGCAGAGGGAGAAAGGCGGGCGGCTGATCTAAACAAGCCGCCTGTCATTCTACCCTGTGTAAGAATGGAGATCATTCTATGTAGGACCGTTGATCAGTGTTCCTACACCTCAAGCCACAGCCAATCACAGTTAGAATCACCCCCCTAGGGACACACTTAACCCCTCCCTCTCAAAAAAAAGTTAACCCCTTCACTACCAGTGTCATTTTACAGTAACAGTGCATATGTATAGCACTGATTACTGCAGTAATGTCACTGGTACCCCCAAAAGTGTCAAAAATGTCAGTCAAGGGTCCGATCTGTCCGCCGCAATGTCGAAATAAAAAAAAAAAAAAAAAAAAAAAAAAAAATCGCAGATCACCGCCATTACGTGTTAAAAACAAAAAAAAAAAACAAAATGACAAATCTTTCCCTTTGTTAGTAAACGCAATAACTTTTGCGCAAAACAATCAAAATACGCTTTTTGCGATTTTTTTTACCAAACATATGTAGCATAAAACAAATTGGCCTAAAATGTTAAAAAATTTTCATTTTTACATTTTTTTTGGGAATTTCATATTAAAAAATGTGAAAAATATTGCTATTTTTGCAAAATTGACGCTCTTTTTTTGTTTATAGCGCATGATAAAAAAAAAAAAAAAAAAAAAAAAAAAAAAAAAAAAAAAAAAAAAAAAATCGCACAGGTGATCAAATACCACCAAAAGAAAGCTCTGTTTGTGGGAAAAAAAGGACATCAATTTCGTTTAGGTACAGCGTCGCATGACCGCGCAATTGTCCGTTAAAGTCACGCAGTGCCGAATCGCAAAATAGGCCCTGGTCAGGAAGGGGGTAAAGTCTTCCGGGGCTTAAGTGGTTAAGGACCCATGTAGGACTCCATGGTAAACATACAGCAATGGAATACAGGGGCTTCCTGACTGCTATACTATGGGGTACGTTGAATAGAGATCAGTCAACAGCCAATCCACATCACCAGAACATTTTGGGTGGCAAGACCCTTCAAATCCCTTTTCTTTTTATCCTTCCTATGAAGCAGAAAAACCGACACTGCAGATAGATGATGATTATCTCACATCCCATGCCTGGAACTGCAGCAGGTGTTATTTGTAGATTCCATCAGACACGCACGAAGCAGGGGCCCCTGACACCCACAATGCCCCAGGGGCCACTTAATGATCCCTCACCACTAAGCGTGCACGGCACACCGGGGAGCTCCATCCACGCTCATTTCATGTAAACAAAACATTTAAAGTCACGGCCTGTCACCGCCGGCTTATACATGGAAATGTAGCAGCTGTGGGCAGTACAGTGGCTTAGAGGTTTGCACCTCCGCCTGGCAGGAAAAGGGCCGCTGGTTCCAATCCCAACCATGACACCACCTGCCTGGAGTTTGCATGTTCTCCCTGTGCCTGCGTGGGTTTCCTCCCACACTCCAAAGACATGCTGGTAGGTAATTTGCTGCTGTCTAAATTGGCCCTAGTATGTATAAATGAGAATTAGGGACCTTAGATTGTAAGCTCCTGGGGGCAGGGACTGATGTCAATGTATACTATATATGTAAAGCGCTGGACACTTGTCCAGGGATCCCACAGTGTCTTCATCCAATCTGATTTTTCCATTGGCTCTCAGGTACTGCTAGTGCCCCCATTCCTTGTAAGGGAAACCGGCAGTGAAACCCTGCAGCTTCACAGCCAGCTCCCTACTGCGCCTGCTTTTGTGATTGGCCTGGCGGCAGGGGTAGGCTGAACTTCTGGGTGGGAATGTCAAAACCAGGTCCCCCCCCAAAAGGTGCCAAATGTGGCAGCAGAGGGGGGGGAGGAAAATAAGTGGTGCACCCCCCCCCCTTTTGGGTGGAACTCCGCTTCAACTGACAATTGCTTGGTCATGCGACACTGCACCCAAAAGATTTACCCCCCCCCCTCTTCAGGACCAGGCCATTCTTTTGCTATTCAGCACTGCGCTACTTTAGTTGACAATTGTTCAGTTGTATGACATACACCCCCCCCCCCTTCTGTCACATCAAACACCAATGACCCAGTGCCACTGAAAGCCATGCATGCCCATGCCATCCCACTGCCTCCATGTTTTACAGATGACGTTGCGTGCTTTGGACCATGAGCTGTTCCAAGCCTTCGCCACACTTTCTTCCCATCATTCTGGTACAGATTAATCTTCATTTCATCCATCCAAAGAATGCTTTTCCAGAACTGGTCTGGCTTTTTTAAAGGTTTTTTGGCAAAGTCCAATCTGGCTTTTCTATCCTTCAGGCTTATAAATGGTTTGCACCTTGTGGTGAACCCTCTGTATTTGCTCTCGGGAAGTCTTCTCTTGATTGTAGAATGACAATGACACGCCCACCTTCTGGAGAGCGTCCTTCACTTGTCTGGATGTTGTGAATGGGTTTTTCTTTACCATAGAGAGGATCCTGCGATTATCCACCACTGTTGTCTTCTGTGGAAGTCCAGGCCTTTTTATGTTGCCGAGCTCACCAGTGCGTTCTTCTTTCCTCAGAATGCACCAAACTGTTGATTTGGCCACTCCTAATGTTGCTGCTATCTCCCTGATGGATTGTTTAGTTTTTGAAGCCTTACAATGTCCTGTTTCACTTGCATGGACAGCTTCTCTGAACACATGATGTAGGGTCACAACAATAGATTCCAAATGCAAATACCACACTTAGAATAAACGCCAGACCTTTTACCTGCTTAATTGATGAAGAAATAATGGAGTAGCTCACACCTGGCCATGAAACAGCTGTTGATTAAATTGTCCAATCCAGTCTCTCAACCTTTTCAACAGAGGAACCCTGGAAAGAAAATTTCTGGTCTCGGGGAACCCCTGCTAAAAATTAAAAATCTACAACTCATGATACATTAGTGTGACAGTCCGTGGGAAGAATGCTCCTTACTCTTCTCATCATTGGGAAGAATTACCCCCCTTACAGATAGCTAAAAGGAACAATGGTGTCATTGGGAATTTATCGGAGAGGCAGAAACTGCCCATTTCTCAAGGAACCCCCAGCAACCTCAGGAGGAACCCTGGTTGAGAAACCCTGGTCCAATCACTTTTGGTCCCTTAAAGTGGTGGATGGCTATTAAGAGCTGTAATTCCTAAACCCTTCCTCCGATTTGGATGTTCATTCCCTCAAATTAAACCTGAGAGTGTGCACTTTCAGCCCATATCAATTATATAACTATAGCTTGAATACGTTTTGGTAAATAGCTGAAAAAAAATTAAAATAATTGTACCTGTGTTCAAAAATATACTTGTCCCAACTGTATATATATATAATATATATATATATATATATATATATATAAATAATATATATATATATATATATATATATATATAATATATATATAAATAATATATATATATATATATATATATATATATATATATATATATATATATATATATATATATATATATATATATATATATATATATATATATATATATATATGGATTTCTTCTTTATGGTCCAAAACTAACCTAACCCTGTAGAGGTCTGTGGATGTAGAGATTTTAGGGTTAGGGTGGACTTATGCCCCATACACACGCGTCGATAACTGGCCGTGAATTTTCGGCCAACGTCCGATCGGTCGATTTTCAGCTTGTTAGTATGATGCTTCCGACAACAGACTTTTCGGCCGAAAAAATCTGGTGTGCAGGCTATAAAATTTTTGTTGGCCGTCAACAACGGCCGATTTTCGTGCAGTCAGTACAGATTTAGACAGGGAAAAATCTGATGAGCAAGACTGGGCATGCTCAGAGAAGAAAAAACACACGGAAAGTAAACCAGCACATGACATCACTTCAGAAGTAGATTTTTGTTGGCCGAGAAAATTTGGTGTGCAGTCTAGGCACATTCCAACCAACAAAACACAACTCTGGACAAAAGACGGACGATCGGTCGGCCGATAATCGTTGCATGTGTACGAGGCATTAGCCTTTAAACCCATGATTGCCGTGCAGTGTACACGATTGCAACACGGTAGTACGGCAATTAGAGGTTTAAATCAGGTGTGAGGAGGTGACACAGCCAGGTGATCGTTGACTTCTCCCATGTTGCTCAGGTAGATCTCCACCTCGAAGGATGCCTATCCCTGCTGTAGTGAATAGGTTTTTGGCCACCTTTAGTGGGGCTTCCTTAGGACCCTGCTAATCAAGGATCCACCCTTGCACCGGAAAGCAGGGCCTGCAATCTAGAGGACCAGATGAACCTACAGGAAAGGAGAGCTTTGAAATGAGCACGAGCGACATATTGAAAGTCCTGATGTCAAATGGTAACAAAATTAGTTTAGGTCACCTTCTATGCTAATAAAAGCGTACGATTTGGGGAAAAAAAAAAAAAAAAAAAAAGGATTCTTCTTTGAAAATCTCCGGACTTGCATTTTCTTTCTGAAGAGATATTGATTGCCATGAATTATTCGCCAGGTTCCGGGCCCCCTTCTTACGCCCCCGTCGGGGTGTCTCTACGCAGCTGCGTCTGGCTGAACTTTAGCCGGGAGTCATCTGAGGACAGGAGATGGCGGTGTTCAGGTTACTGTGTGCCGAGACGTTTTATGGCTTTCCCAGGTTCAATGTATTCTCCATCTCAGCCGGGAGCCTCCAGAGAACGAACGTTTTCTACATCCACCCTGATTGGTCAATAAAACCATCTCAATGTGACTTCTAGAATGAACCTGGAGGTGTCTGGAATGCTGTAAAAGTTACTCTAATGCACGGAACGTTTCGGAGAATCTGCATTGTTTATATGAGAATATAAAGGGAGCAGATACTTATTAGGATCCAAGTCCACACCACCACCTGGGAATCACACATGCGGACATGGTCAGGAGGTTCCAATGAAGGCAAAGGTTCTCCGATTGGATGAGGTGAAGATGGTGACATCACTATCCTGACGCTATACCTTGTACAATCAGAGCCCGGATGCCCCCCCCCCCCCCCCCCGGGGCAAAGGGGCAGAGCCCGGGCACCCCCCACCTCGGGGCAAAGGGGCAGAGCCCGGGCACCCCCCACCTCGGGGCAAAGGGGCAGAGAAGGCCCGCCCAAACCCCCCCCCCGGGGGCAAAGCCCAGGCATTTTATTCTCCAGGGCCTCAGATATCAGTAAATATAAAATTGTTTGTGGATTCCAAATAATTTTCCAGCAAAAAAAAAAAAATATGCAGAGCGCACATTGCTGGGGCCGGGCTCCTCTGAAAGTGGCCGATGAGTCCGGAGGGTGTAGTGTGTCCGGTACATGGTGTTACTGGCTGGAAGGACACCGCAGAGACAGCATGCTCCCAGTGTGGCCTTCCAGTACACTGCGTTCTCCGTGGCATTGAACAAACATCTGTTCTTACAGAGAACCGTATGAGAGATTCCTCTGCCCCCGGCCCCGCATCTGACAACCGATTCCTGGAGAGACAAAGCACGGGAGAGAAGAATCTGACAGATCAGACAACACGCAGAAGATGCAGCACAGCAATCTTCCTGCTGCTCCATTAGCAGAGCTGGGCTGTGCAGGCAATAAAAAGGCACAACTGGTGAACATTCCCCCCCCACTCAACAAAAACCCCAATTCCCCATGTCCCTCATCACCGGGCCTCGGCGCTTCCATGTCCCTCATCACCGGGCCTCGGCGATTCCATGTCCCTCATCACCGGGCCTCGGCGCTTCCATGTCCCTCATCACCGGTCCTCGGCGCTTCCATGTCCCTCATCACCGGGCCTCGGCGCTTCCATGTCCCTCATCACCGGGCCTCGGCGCTTCCATGTCCCTCATCACCGGGCCTCGGCGCTTCCATGTCCCTCATCACCGGGCCTCGGCGATTCCATGTCCCTCATCACCGGGCCTCGGCGCTTCCATGTCCCTCATCACCGGTCCTCGGCGCTTCCATGTCCCTCATCACCGGGCCTCGGCGCTTCCATGTCCCTCATCACCGGGCCTCGGCGCTTCCATGTCCCTCATCACCGGGCCTCGGCGCTTCCATGTCCCTCATCACCGGGCCTCGGCGCTTCCCTGTCCTCGTCACCGGGCCTCGGCGCTTCCCTGTCCCTCATCACTGGGTCTTGGCGCTTCTCTAGGATGTCCTCATCACTGGGTCTCTGCGCTTCTCTAGGATGTCCTCATCACCAGGTCTCTGAGCTTCTCTATGCAATGCAGGCAGATCATGGCTGGTGGGAGGGGCCTGGCAGGGTAGCTTCCTGAAAACTTGACAGCACCCGACCTCAGTACTCCTCTCCAGGGTCCTCAGTCCTGATGCGAGCAGTGGGAGGAGTTACACAAATAACACAATGTCTTGATGGGTGGAGTAGTCGGCATTCCTAGACAGGCTGTATTTGTATACAGACCGCCCACATGTGATGCTGATCCTCCATGAATGAAAGAACTGAAATCCAATGAAAGAAAGGGGTGGGCCAGGCAGACTGGGGAGGAAAGCTGTAGATGTTGGATGTCCTCCAGCCAGGAAATGAGGCGGGGTCTGACTTTCTGCAGCTTCTAATGCACATTGTGAGAAGCGCATAGTGTGCAGTGAAAGAGGAAGCCATTTCAGTACAGGAGAGGAGCCGCCACAACTAGACGACGCAACCCCTTTTACGCCGGCTGTACGCGGCCCCACTGGACTGGGCTTTATATCTGTGGGGCTGCATATCTCCCTGTGTGCTGTGAGTGCACAGAGAGCACAGCGGGGGGGGGGGGGGGGGTCCTCAAAGAGCACAGCGGGGGGGGGGGGGTCCTCAAAGAACACAGCGGGGGGGGGGTCCTCAAAGAGCACAGCAGGGGGGGGGGGGGTCCTCAAAGAGCACAGCGGGGGGGGGGGTCCTCAAAGAGCACAGCGGGGGGGGGGGGTCCTCAAAGAGCACAGCGGGGGGGGGGGTCCTCAAAGAGCACAGCGGGGGGGGGGTCCTCAAAGAGCACAGCGGGGGGGGGGGTCCTCAAAGAGCACAGCGGGGGGGGGGTCCTCAAAGAGCACAGCGGGGGGGGGTCCTCAAAGAGCACAGCGGGGGGGGGTCCTCAAAGAGCACAGCAGGGGGGGGGTCCTCAAAGAGCACAGCAGGGGGGGTCCTCAGAGCACAGCAGGGGGGGTCCTCAGAGCACAGCGGGGGGGGGGTCCTCAGAGCACAGCGGGGGGGGGGTCCTCAGAGCACAGCGGGGGGGGGGGGTCCTAAGAGCACAGCGGGGGGGGGGGTCCTAAGAGCACAGCGGGGGGGGGGGTCCTAAGAGCACAGCGGGGGGGGGGGTCCTAAGAGCACAGCGGGGGGGGGGTCCTCAAAGAGCACAGCGGGGGGGGGGGTCCTCAAAGAGCACAGCGGGGGGGGGGTCCTCAAAGAGCACAGCGGGGGGGGGGGTCCTCACAGAGAGCACAGCGGGGGGGGGTCCTCACAGAGAGCACAGCGGGGGGGGGGTCCTCACAGAGAGCACAGCGGGGGGGGTCCTCACAGAGAGCACAACGGGGGGGGTCCTCACAGAGAGCACAACGGGGGGGGGGGGGTCCTCACAGAGAGCACAACGGGGGGGGGTCCTCACAGAGAGCACAGCGGGGGTCCTCACAGAGAGCACAGCGGGGGTCCTCACAGAGAGCACAGCGGGGGTCCTCACAGAGAGCACAGCGGGGGTCCTCACAGAGAGCACAGCGGGGGTCCTCACAGAGAGCACAGCGGGGGTCCTCACAGAGAGCACAGCGGGGGGGGGGTCCTCACAGAGAGCACAGCGGGGGGGGGGTCCTCACAGAGAGCACAGCGGGGGGGGGGGTCCTCACAGAGAGCACAGCGGGGGGGGGGGTCCTCAGAGCACAGCGGGGGGGGGGGTCCTCAGAGCACAGCGGGGGGGGTCCTCACAGAGCACAGCGGGGGGGGGGGGGTCCTCACAGAGCACAGCGGGGGGGGGGGTCCTCACAGAGAGCACAGCGGGGGGGGGGGTCCTCACAGAGAGCACAGCGGGGGGGGGGGTCCTCACAGAGAGCACAGCGGGGGGGGGGTCCTCACAGAGAGCACAGCGGGGGGGGGGTCCTCACAGAGAGCACAGCGGGGGGGGGGTCCTCACAGAGAGCACAGCGGGGGGGGGGGTCCTCACAGAGAGCACAGCGGGGGGGGGGGTCCTCACAGAGAGCACAGCGGGGGGGGGGTCCTCACAGAGAGCACAGCGGGGGGGGGGGGTCCTCACAGAGAGCACAGCGGGGGGGGGGGTCCTCACAGAGAGCACAGCGGGGGGGGGGGGTCCTCACAGAGAGCACAGCGGGGGGGGGGGGTCCTCACAGAGAGCACAGCGGGGGGGGGGTCCTCACAGAGAGCACAGCGGGGGGGGGGGGTCCTCACAGAGAGCACAGCGGGGGGGGGGTCCTCACAGAGAGCACAGCGGGGGGGGGGGTCCTCACAGAGAGCACAGCGGGGGGGGGGTCCTCACAGAGAGCACAGCGGGGGGGGGGGTCCTCACAGAGAGCACAGCAGGGGGGGTCCTCACAGAGAGCACAGCGGGGGGGGGGGGTCCTCACAGAGAGCACAGCGGGGGGGGGGGTCCTCACAGAGAGCACAGCGGGGGGGGGGGTCCTCACAGAGAGCACAGCGGGGGGGGGTCCTCACAGAGAGCACAGCGGGGGGGGGGGGTCCTCACAGAGAGCACAGCGGGGGGGGTCCTCACAGAGAGCACAGCGGGGGGGGGGGTCCTCATAGAGGACACAGAGCGGGGGGTCCTCATAGAGGACACAGAGCGGGGGGTCCTCACAGAGCGCACAGAAAGTGGGGGGGGGGGATCCGCGTAGAGGGCGCTAAACAAACCATCGGGACCCAGAACTCCTCTGATTGTGGGGGCACCTCATCGCTGTGACATCCTCTGATTGGCTATTACAGTGATCAGCCACCGTGAAGCCTGCCCCCGTGTTTTCTTTTTTCTGTGAATGGAGGAGATACATTGTATCTCTGTCCTTGAAATTACCTAGATCAAGGTTTATCTAGGTCAGTGCTTGGGTCAAGGTCAAAGGTCAGGGTCAGTATTTTTTTTTAACAGGATTTTTTTTTTTTTTTTGGTAGGATTATTAAAAAAAGCAAAAAATGCGCACATTGGGTTGTACCATAGGTACAAACAACATACACATATGTGGTATCGCTGCGATCGCCAGGAGCAGGGGAATTTATATTGCATTGTCTTTGGTGGTAGGTTAAAGCTACATTAAGGCTCTGTTTCCACTAGTGCGACTTGACACATGTCAAGACGCACAGCAAGTCAAAACCCATTGTTTTCAATGTTGCCCGTTTCCACTGCCGCGGCTTCAGTTGCCGGAACTTCAAAAGTAGATCGTGTACTTACTTTTGAGCCGTCTTCAGTGCGACTTCCCTCTATATATGAGGGACAAGTCTCACTGAAGCCGCAGTTTACTTTCGCTACGAAGTCGTGCTAGAAGTAGCACGACTTCGTAGCCGCACTAGTGGAAACCGAGCCTAAAACTTATTTTGGGCTCGTTTTCCTTAGATTAAAAATAAATAAACCAGGAGATCGCTATTAAAACTTTTACCACCAAATAAAAGACCAATTTGTCCAGAAAATAACATGGTATAATCCGCCTGGATGCACAGTGGTGATGATGATGGATGGTATGTACGGTGTTACTAACACATGACAAAGTTGCAAAATTGGGCCTAGGCATTTAGATTTGTATTCCTCTAAGGTGGGAAGGGGTGAATGCAAACAGAAGATCTAAGGAGTTAAAGTGAATGAAGGGGAGGCGGTCTGTCATTGTTCTTGTAGTGATGACATGAGTGCGGTGCAATGAGCCCGGTGAGCGGAATTCTTAGCAGCCAGTCCCGTCCCCTCTCTGCACCATCATGGGGGGGGGGGGGGGGGGTTGGGTGAGAGATGGAATATAAAAAACAGACTATTTCTGATTCTACCAGCTGCTGAGAGCAAAGTCAGCGCTACGGACGCGGCTCAGCACCGGGACTGATCGCAACTCTGAGCCGATTAGATGGAGGTTTCCTGTAACATGAGATTACACAAGGAGCGCGCACAGTGCGCACTCACAGAGGGACCTGTCCAGACAAATCCCGCAGCTCATCAATGGCCAAACACATAGCACTCTGCATACAGATCAGCCCCCCCACTCTGAGCTGAACCCCAGGATCAGCAAATGTCCTAATCTGTTCATCATCTGAATTCCTGCAATATTGCTGTGCCAACATTGGCATATAAGCACTAAATATTATCATTTACCCAATAATAAAATGGTTATAGGAAAAGAATTTTTATTTTTTAGTAGCAATACACAGCACTTTCATTACAAGCAGAACTCATGCTCTTCCTTTAATATATATATATATATATATATATATATATATATATATATATATATATATATATATATATATATATATATATATATATATATATAAATAAAAAATATATATATATATATATATATATATATAAAAATATATAAATAAAAATTATATATAAAAATATATATTTATATATATAAAAAAAAATTATATATATATATATATATATATATATATATATATATATAAAAATTATTAAAAGCTGGGGGGGCGTGGCTTGCCGGCACCAGAGATGGCCGCTTAAGCCTTTTCTCTGTGAGGACAACGGAGGCTTCCCAGCGACGACGGACCCACCGGCACTCGTTCCACCGCTCACACCGACTCCGGAGCTTCCCGTGGACGGTCTGCCCACAATGTCCCGAAAGAGGAAGGACAATCATCGGCCGCAGAAGCTCACTGCCTTCTTCTCCAGGCCCCCGCAGCGCGCCGCTTCCCGCCAAGATGGCGCCGGCGCTCCCGCGGCCTTCATCTCTCCTCATGGATCGGGGGACATCGGGGATCCGTCGGAGGTAATACCGCCCCAGACTTCCCCATCTTCCCCCTCTGGACCAGGAGCATACTCCCCAGCCTCTTCCAGCCCTGCAAAAGCCCGCATGAGGCTGGAGCTGCAGCCCACATGTCTCCCTCATGAAAGCCAGGACACTGACATCCTTTCAGCCCCCTCCTTGCAGGCCTCCTTTGCAGACTTTCCAACTACTGGTCAGCCTGTGGTAGATACTACCTTGAAGGACATGTTACTATCCTTCCAATCGTCCCTGTTTCAAAATCTGACCTCCCTGTTTGGCAAAATTGCATCTGATGTGCAGGGGATGGATCGCAGACTCACCTCTGTAGAATCGCAGATGGCTGACTGTACTGACACCATCAATGATATCATAGACACCTTCGATGAAACTAGGGATGAACAACTGTGGATCAAAGCTAAGCTGGCTGACTTGGAGGACAGATCTAGGCGCAACAATGTTAAGCTGCGTGGCATCCCTGAGTCTGTCCCTCAAAGTGAACTTCATAACTATGCCAGCTCCCTCATGGCGGCCATGCTCCCTGACTGCTCTGCTATGGATCTCACTATAGATCGTATTCACAGGCTGCCTAAGGCTTCTCATCTCGCTGACTCAGTACCACGGGACACCCTTATGAGGGTCCATTTTTACCAAACTAAGGACCATCTCCTGGCTGCCTCACGACTTCAACGCACACTCCCTGCTCCTTATGAGGGGATACAGTTATTTGCGGATCTCTCCAAATACACGCTCCAACTGAGGAGACAACTCAGCTCCATCACAAAAGCCTTGATGAACCACAATATCCCGTATAAATGGCGGCATCCGGCTACTATTTTAGTCACCAAAAATGGGGTTCCCCATACCATTTCCACTTTGCAAAATGGCATGCGGTTACTTAACTCATGGGGAATTGTACCTACTCCACCCAGGGATGAGCCAATGCAGACCATGGCCTCGGGAACCAGGCAGTCCAGGTACCACCACACTGGAAACTCACACCAGCGTCCGTGAGTGCCGGGTGCAGTGGACCCTACACAGCATCAACTCCCTCCTCTGTTCTCCTCTCAGAGCTCTGATGTAAGACTCTTTCCCCCAATACACTGGTAGCACACCACGTCTGTGTCCCCTACCGGTGCCTTCCATTTTTCAGGTGGACTCTCATCCCTCGCAGCACCTCAAACGCTTTTCCACCTACTAATAGCGGCTATACGACCGCCTGCTCTGTACCACATTTTTTCTTCTAAGTTTGCTTTGCAGCCAAATTTTCTTTTTGTTGTTTGTTTGTATTTGTGGATACTGGTGTTCGCTTTATTGTTCCAGATCCTTCAGTGAAGACGTTTCCCAGCCACTCAGGCCCTTGTGGGACCAGCAGTCATCCGTACACTTCTTGTTCGTTTGGTGTCAATCGTCTAAAGTGTGAGTACCCTTGCCAACACTTCTAGCCCGTCCTATATAAGACATGCCACTCACAGTACTATCTATTAATGCAAGGGGGTTAAACCACCCGGTCAAGCGAAAATCGCTATGGACTACTGCCAACCTCCATAAAAGTGATGTACTATGCGTGCAAGAGACTCATTTCTCTCAGACTCCACTGCCTTACTGCAAACATAAAAACTTTCCCTATGTGGTGCATGCCTGCTACACAGCCAAGAAACGAGGTGTGATGATAGCCGTTAGGGACTCGGTCTCCTTTCAGCAAATTGACTTACTTACAGATGCAGAAGGCCGTTACCTTGTCCTTGTTTGTTCCATAAACAATGAGCAATATACAATTCTTAATTTATATGCGCCCAATCAGCGACAGATGCCTTTCATCTCCAAAGTCCTCAAACTTGCCACCAAGATTCAAAAAGGACATCTTATTGTATGCGGGGACTTTAACACCATCCCTGACGCTTCTTTGGACTCTACTGCCCCTTCCAAACGCCATGGCTCCCGCTTAAAGTCGCTGATCCACTCCTATGACCTTCACGATGCGTGGAGATGTCAACACGCGGAAGAACGTGATTTCACATACTATTCGCCGAGCCATAATACTTACTCGAGAATCGACCTCTTCCTACTGGATAAATGGTTACTGCAACGTGTGCTAGCTTCTGAAATCCATACGATAGCCTGGTCGGACCATGCCCCACTGACACTCACCCTGTCAGACAAGTCACCCCAGCAATCTCACTTTGTGTGGCGCACTAACAATTTCCTATTACAACAACCCCAAATCATTGAACATATTTCTGGTCACCTTCGACAATTTTTTGTCACTAATCAGGGCTCAGTGTCCGACCCGGCTGTGGTGTGGAACGCCCACAAGGCGTTTGTGAGAGGATTGTTGATTCAGGCGGGCTCTAGAGAAAAGAGGAAAAGATCTAATCGCATAGATTCTCTCCTTTCTTCTATAACTGACCTAGATTTGAAGAATAAAGCTAACCCTGATCATGGCAATGGGGTGACACTTACTGCGATGAGACAGGAGCTACGGTCTTTATTGTTGGTGGACTTTGAACGGTTCCACCGCCGGTGTAAAGCAGTGTCTTACGCCACCTCCAATAGAGCCGGGAAGAGCATGGCACAAAAAATTAAGGGACAAAGAGTGAAATCTAGAATCGAATATTTGCACAACCCTTCCACCTCTAGGAAGGAATACAACCCACAAGCCATTGCAGACGCGTTTAGTGTCTATTATGAGACTCTATATAACATAAAATGCGACCAGGGGACGCACCAACCCTCTCGGGAGGAAATAGATAAATTCCTGGCTGATGTCTCTCTCCCCTCCCTATCCAAGGACCAATTAGATACTTTAAATGCTCCGTTTACGGAACAGGAAATTGTGGACACCATCTCCACTTTGCCCTCGAATAAGTCGCCTGGGCCGGACGGCCTGTCAGGCGAGTACTTCAAGTGCTTCCAAACAATTCTGACACCTCATATGCTACCTGTCTTCCTCCAAGCCGCTTCTTCCTCTAAATTCCCAGCAGAAATGCTACAAGCTTTGATCATTACACTTCCTAAACCAGGGAAATCGCCCACCCTTCCACAAAATTTTAGGCCAATATCCCTCCTAAATCTTGACACCAAAATTTACGCCAAGTTGGTTGCTAACAGACTCAAGCAAATTCTCCCCTCCATTGTCCACTTGGACCAATCTGGTTTCACTCCATTCCGCCAGGCATCAGATGCTACCAGAAGACTGATAGACATCATCCACCATGCTGAGGTCTCTCGAACGCCTTCTCTGCTTCTTTCCTTAGATGCAGAGAAGGCGTTTGACAGGATCCATTGGGATTACTTAAGAGCTGTTTTACTCAAGTTCGGGTTCCAGGGCAACATATTGTCGGCAGTTCTTGCACTATATTCTACTCCCTCAGCTAAAGTATACACGGCTAGCATGTTATCGAAACCATTTAATATTACAAATGGCACTCGTCAGGGTTGCCCACTCTCCCCCTTGATCTTTAATCTTCTCATGGAACCTCTGGCAGCCCATATACGCTCCAACCCCCTTATATCTGGATTTCGACTAGGATCGGTAACACACAAAATCAGTTTATTCGCTGACGATGTGATAGTGATGCTTACAAATCCCACATCTTCCCTACCTGAAACTTATCGAATATTGAAGTGGTTCAGCGACATATCATACTACAAAATGAACGTGACCAAATCTGTAATACTTGACCTGCATCTTGACTTGACGACTAAAACTATTTTACAACAACAATTTCCATTTTCATGGGCTGATCACTCCATCCCGTATCTGGGTATCCAGCTAACCAAATCGGTGAAACTCCTTTTCAAAACGAACTATGCCCCATTCCTGTCCAAAATGCACTCTGACCTTCAAAAACTCCAAAACCATGAATTCTCCTGGTCGGGTAGACTTGCGGCGTTTAAAATGATGATTCTCCCCCAATTGCTATATTTATTCCGCACGTTACCTATCCCTCTTCCCAACTCGTACTTCATGTCCCTACAATCCACTTTACGAGCATATATGTGGCAGCATAAGAAATCACGTTGCGCCCATTCGATCGTAGCCAAACATAGATTCGCGGGTGGAGCTGGGTATGTAGACTTTCGCGACTATTACCACGCCACGCTGACAACTCAACTTAAAGAATGGTTTCGCTCTACACTCAGCACTAGCTGGGGGCAGATCGAATCCTCTCAAACTCCTCACGTGCCCCTGCGGATCTGGCTTCTCTGCGCCCCATATGGTCCAAAAATCCCAACTTCCTTTTCTCCCCCGATGGTAGCATCATTGGTAGTATGGCGTAAATTGCTGATCATGACAGAGAAAAACCCTAACTTGATGTCTCCACCGTTACCTTTGGAAACACTCACCCTACTGATTCCTGATATTTCCCTCACAGCTTGGAAAGCACGAGGCATACTGACAATACAACATCTGTTCCACGATACGAAGCTGAAATCCTTTTCGTCCCTTCAACACGCATACCATCTTCCTGCATCTGAACTCTTTTCCTATATCAGACTTAAGCATCTTCTCTCTACCTTACCGACACCATGTTACAGACTACCAAGCACTGTATGGCATTTCCTACTCAACCCATCTGCTGCCTCTAGAGGCATATCACTGATATACCAGACCTTACAAGACAAATCCACATTTACCAAATCGCGTCCTCTTCTTCAATGGGAGGCGGATCTCCACCAATCGTTCACTACAGCTCAATGGCAAACGGCACTGAGACATGCATATAAACACACCAAATGCTCGGCTTTATGGGAGCAAACAATTAAAATCACACTTCGCTGGCACCTAACACCTACCAAATTGGCGAAATTCTATAGGCACTCTTCTCCACTATGTTGGAGGAACTGCGGGCACCTGGGCGACATTTACCACATTCTATGGGACTGCCCGTCTCTCCGTACATACTGGCAAGATGTCTTTCATACGATCTCTGAAATCACGAAATCCGTGGTCACACCTACCGCGGCTCTCGCCTTACTTAATATCACCATAGAAACGTTTTCCCCTGCTCTTAGACACATAGTCACCCATGTTCTTTTGGCAGCTAGATTGTCCATTACAAGAAATTGGAAACGGACGCAACCCCCCTCATTACACGAAGTCCTGGACATGGTACACACCCACAGTATGTATGAACTGATGTTTGCCTCGAGCGGAGGGAACTATCAAAGGTCCCTCTCCTTGTGGCAACCCTGGTCACAATGGTACCACCCTTTACCTACGCCTGCTCTACCCTGAATTTGAACCTAGATCTAGTCGATGACTAATTGACACCTACTGCTGTTATTATGATGACCCCATGTTTTGCTATTTCTGTCTGGTTGTTATTGACGCAGATTTGTTGCGGTTGGCTGTTCTATGTTATTCTTTACTTGGAACAATATTTCTTTGCAATGTTTCTTGCATTCTTGTATGTTGTATTGAAAAATTTTCAATAAAAACTATTGAACAATAAATTATTAAAAGCTATATTTTAATATTCTATAGAAGAAAAAAAAAAAAAAAAACACTTCATTGTGTGGTTCACCGTTCAACACCCGTGAGTGCCGCTCTTTTGAAAATTATATATATATATATATATATATATATATATATATATATATATATATATATATATATATATAAACCAAAGGAGCGGCACTCACAGGTCTTGAACGGTGAACCACACAGTGAAGCTTTTTTTTTTCTATACAACATTAATATAAAAATGTATCTTTCATATTGATATAGAATTATTATTCAAATAAATTATATATAATATATAAAAATAAAATCTATCTACACACATACGTGTATTCTTCTTGATTCTCAGTGAGTTGTGTATTTCTTCCAGATCTGTGCAGTAATCCAGTGTGAGACTTCCTGTAATAAAGACCGCTCACTGCTGCTCTCTCTCCTTGTGCAAGGTGACTGGTCTTGTCTCCGCCCCTCCTGTAGTTTCCTGTAGAGGGTGGGGCTTGCTGTGCCCCTCCCACAGTTCTGCTCTCGGCACAGGCTGTGTACAGCACAGGGATGATGTCTCTGCTACTTTTACAGGATATCATCTAGGTTTTCAAAGGCATTTTGGTGCCCATAGTGGATTTTTTTTATCCCTTGTGGCTGTTGAGGAATAGATTAAAAATGAAAGATTCTAAGCCTGGAGTTTAGCCCCCCGTAGTTTTCTGCTAAACCAATCATCATTTCTCTGCTGCCATCCTCAGTGTTCAGAAAACAGAGGACAGACCGAGGTCACATGACCGCTCAAATCATTGAGAAAAAAGGGTTGTGTGTGTTTTCACGCCACATTTTAAGATAATTCTTCGATTTCAAGGATTAAAGCATGCTCTGTACAGATTGGTTGGCTGTCTCTGGGCTCACATACACTGTAAGTTACCAATACGAATTCATTCCTATATTAGGCCAATCACATCCAATACACTTTCCAGCACTATAGATCCACAAACCAATTTTCTTTTTTTTTTTTTGATTAGTTGAATATTTGATACATTTGATCCATTCTCACATCTATACACACCCCACCATACCACAATTTTTATTTTTTTTTAATTTTGGGATAGATTGGACAAAAAGGAGAAGCAGCACAGTGATACGCTCCATCTGTCACTCTGTGCTTTCCTCCTATCAGCATGCTTATTGTCAGTACAAAAACAAATTTTTCATCTTGTGCTGCTTCTCCCTCTCCCAGTCTGAGCTCTGCTGTACAGAGACTGATACCAGGTGAAAGTTAGGTACAAAAAAAAAAAAAAAAAAAGCGGTTTATAGACGGGTTAGATATTGGTCTAGTTTTTCATTTTTTACATCCCTCCCCTTATTTATTTATTGTGTAAATCTATTTGGCAGCGCCAATCACCTCCACACATCTAATTTTTCAACAAATATTTTGACAAATACCTTAACTGTCTGCAAACAACCACAATAGTTAAAATTACCATAAAAAAATAAAAATAAATAAATAGTGGTAGTAACAAACCACTATCAAAAAGAAGCAAAATATTGAAAAGGACCATAAACCCGCAGAAAATAATTAAATTGCCATTAAACAAAATGATAGTAATAAAAAATAAATAAAAACAAAACAAGAAGTATGAAAAAGATACCAATATCTCTATAAACAACCACAAAATAGTCAAATTCCCATAAAAAAAATAAAAAAAAAAAAGGTAATAATAATAAAAAGGGAAGCATCAAAAAATAGACAAATACTCCATAAACAGCCACAATATAGTCAAGTTACCATAAAAAATAGTAAAAATATTAAGATGCATCAAAAATAGACAGATCTCTATAATATAACCAGAAAATAGTAAAATTACCATAACAAAAAAAAAAAAAAACCCACACAGTAGTAACTACAACTAGTATCAAAAATAGGCAAACCTCTAAATTCACCATAAACCACAACATAGTCAAATTACCATAAACAAATAGTATTAGTAATAATAATAATAATAATAAAATTCAATAAAATAAGTATCAAAACTAGGCAAATATCTCCATAAGCAACCACAAATGATTATTACTACTACATTTATTGTAGTTTTATTAACTATGAAAAAATAAGCAAAAATATCTACATTGACCATTAAACCCAAAATAGTTCAAACTATCATAAAAAGAAATATAGTAGTAATAATAGAAATAATAAAAAAAAAAAAAAACAATTCATAATAGGCAAATATCTCCATAAACAACCACAAAATAGTCAAATCACCATAAACAAATAGTAGTAGTAATAATAAAATTATTAAATAAAATAAGTATCAAAAATAGGCAAATATCTCTAAGCAACCACAATAGTAAAATTACCATAAATGTAGCAATATCAAAAATAAGCAAAAATATCTACATTGACCATAAACAATGGTTAAATCATAAAAATATAGTAATAATGATAAAAATTAGTATCAAGAATAGAAAAATCTCCTAAACCACAAAATAGTCAAATTCGCATTAAAAAAATAGTAGTGATAATAAATATAAGTATCAAAAAAAGAGAAATCTCTATAAGCAACCACAAAATAGTAAAAATTACCATAAATATAGTAATATCAAAAATAAGCAAAAATATCTACATTGACCATAAGCAGAAAATAAAAAAATTACCATAAAAATATATAGTAATAAAATGGTATCAAAATAGGCAAATATCTCCATAAACCACAAAAGTGCCAAATTACCAGAAACAAATTGTAATAATAATAATAATAATAAATAAAATTAGTATCAAAAATAGGCAAATGTTTCCATAAGAAAACAATACATTTTTTATGGCCATTTTACTATTTTTTGGTTGCTTATGGAAACATTTGCCTATTTTTGATACAAATTTTATTATTACGATTTGTTTATGGTAATTTGACACTTTATGGAGATATTTGCCTAATTTTTTTTTTTTTATACGATTTTGTGTTATTTTTTATTACTATATATTTTTATGATAATTTTAACTTTTTTGTGCTTATGGTCAATGTAGATATTTTTTGCTTATTTTTGATGTGAAAACATTTATTTATGGTAATTTTACTAACATCAAAAATTAACAAAAAATATCTACATTGACGATAAGCACAAAAGTTAAAATTATCATAAAAATATATAGTAATAAAAATAAAACAAAATCGTATAAAAAAAAATAGGCAAATATCTCCACAAAAGTGTCAAATTACCATAAACAAACCGTAATAATAACTAAAATAATAAATAAAATTAGTATCAAAAATAGGCAAATGTTTCCATAAGCAACCAAAAAATAGTAAAATTACCATAAATAAATAAATGTATTAACACCAAAAATAAGCAAAAATATCTACATTGACCATAAGCACAAAAGTTAAAATTATCATAAAAATATATAGTAATAAAAATAAAACAAAATCGTATAAAAAAAAAAAATAGGCAAATATCTCCATAAACCCCAAAGTGTCAAATTACCATAAACAAACGTAATAATAACTAAAATAATAAATGAAATTAGTATCAAAAATAGGCAAAGGTTTCCACAAGCAACCACAAAATAGTAAAATTACCATAAATAAATGTAGTAACAGCAAAAATATCTACATTGACCATAAGCACAAAAGTTAAAATTATCATAAAAATATATAGTAGTAGTAGTAGTAGTAATAAAAATAATAAAACAAAATCGTATAAAAAAAAAAAAAAAAAAAAAAAGCAAATATCTCCATAAACAGCCATAAAATAGTCAATTTCTCAAAAAAAAAGAAAAAAAAAATTAGGATAACTCAAAATAAAAATAGTAAAAATCCACATTAAATTGTATAAAAGGTAGGTGTATCCATCATAAACGTTTCCAGAACTTACTGCATGCTGAAAATTCTCTGTTAATGACCCCGCAATCAGGATTGGTTGTTTATCCTCATGGAACCCTCAATTAAAAAACAGCAAGAAGTACAGAGCAAGGAGTAAAGAGCACCGAAAGGCAATGAAGTAAAGCAGATGACCCCCTTTTCCCACGTCCAATGCGTTGGTCGGGGGCGCTGCAGATCCCTGCGTTCCCCCAGCTCTGGCAGTCGCTGTGGATTTGGACCCGTCTCTGGAAGGAAGGAGTGTTCTCTTTCCCTGGGATATCCCTCCTATCAGCAGCTGGGACCCATCAAACGTCTCTGCTGACGTCAGAGGTCTTCCTGGCTCGGGACGCAGAGCCTGATCACTAAATCTTCCCGGGGAAGACAAAATAAATAAATAAAGTGCGGCTCTGAGAAATCCTGGACCCCAGAAAACGCGTTGCGCTGCCCTTCCACGCCGCAGGCGGCCGGTCGTAGCCCCCGCCACTCGTCCTCTGCACGCCACAGGGGGCTCATACACACGGGGCGTACAATAAGCTGCGCTCTCATCCTCAGCCTCTTGCCGCCCAGATGCGTCCGTGGGACGGCTGAGGTTTGTGTGTGGAGAGCGTGCTCGCTACGTGCTCCTAACGCAGGGACTGAGCTGAGGTTTGTGTGCGGAGAGCGCGCTCGCTACATGCTCCTAACGCAGGGACTGAGCTGTCTGAGGTGTGTGTGCGGAGAGCGCGCTCGCTGCTTGTTTTTAGCGCAGGGACTGAGCTGTCTGAGGTTTGTGTGCAGAAAGCGCGCTCGTTGCGCGTTCCTAGCGCAGGGACTGAGCTGAGGTTTGGGCGCGGAGAGCGTGCTCACTGCGTGCTCCTAGCGCAGGGACTGAGCTGAGGTGTGTGTGCGGAAAGCGCGCTCGCTGCGTGCTCCTAGCGCAGGGACTGCGCTGTCTGAGGTCTGTGTGCGGAGAGCGAGCTCGCTGCATGCTCCTAGCGCAGGGACTGCGCTGTCTGAGGTCTGTGTGCAGAGAGCGCGCTCGCTGCATGCTCCTAGCGCAGGGACTGAGCTGTCTGAGGTTGTGTGCGGAGAGCGCGCTCGCTGTGTGCTCCTAACGCAGGGATTGAGCTGTCTGAGGTTATGTGTGCGGAGAACGCGCTCGCTGCATGTTCCTAGCACAGGGACTGCGCTATCAGGCGGCTCTTGGTCTCTAGCCATGAACATGATCTGTGCATACAGCTAACACGAGCGCCTCAATCTGTTCTCATATCAGGTGCCAACCGGTTATCCTCTGCACAGCAGCATTCTGGGAGAACAGCACCCACTATTAGCCAATGGGGAGCACTGCATGCACATGTGCTTACAGGAAGCATGCTGACAGGAGGAGAGAGCAGATGGACCGTGTATTGCTGCTCTTTTTTTTTTGGACAATAAGCTTGCATGTGACAATCACACTATTGTATTTTTTAAAGGGTAATTCCACTTTCGTGGGGGAAACAAAAAAAAAAAAAAAAAAACCTATATATTTTTCTTGAAATTAAAAAATATTTATTTTATCTATCTATCTATCTATCTATCTATATCTATCTATATCTATCTATATCTATCTATATCTATCTATATCTATCTATATCTATATCTATAATAAAAACGTATACACAAGTCATGGTAATTGATTAAAATTACCTTTCCTTTTCAATCTGTAGCTCTGGAGTTTCTGTAAAATGCAATATGGTCACCTGGAGGCGCTCTATACACAGACAGTATACAGAACCCCCCCCCTTCCCAAAAAACACTTCCTGCTTGTGTGATTGGTTTACCGATTTTCCCAGAAGTCTGCACTAAGATAAAAGTCATATTTTTGGAATCCCCTGCAACAAAAATGTCATTTTTGGTGAGATACTCCCAATAGGAACACATCTAAAGGGATGCAGAGTGCAGACCCAGCAGATTTCCTCATTAGAGCTCTGCAGCTGTCACAGCTGATAATTATAAAGTCACTCCCACATTGCACATGGGCACAGAGAAGCAAACAGCTATTTCTTTAGAACAAAAAGGTAGCAGGGCTTTATTTCTCAGTGAATAGGCAGGCACTCCTAGTCTCCGCCCCTACCCATCTCCAAGCACCAAGCACCGCCCCTTGGTTCCACCCCTTAGCCACCTACCAGTACTATTTTTTTTTTTTTAGAAAACAGGGGAAAAAAAAAAAAAAAAAAAGTGTCATTTTGTGGTGCTAAGATTTAGAAATAAAACTCTACATTTCTTATTTCAGACCCGGTGTGGTCATCACCAGGTCTCTGCGCTTCTCTATGTCAGCACCGGGTCTCTGCGCTTCTCTATGCAATGCAGGCAGATCATGTCTGGTGGGAGGGGCTAGCAGAGTTCTGTACATAGCTTCTTTAACCCATCACAGCACCCAGCCCTAGTACTCCTCCCAAGGACCCTCATTCCATATGTAAGCAGTGGGAGGAGTTATGCAAATATCAGAATGCCTTGATGGGCGGCTGTCAGTTTGGAGTGGGCGTTCCTAGGTAGGCTGTATTTAAATAGCCAATACCCCATAAATGGCGCGGATCCTCCATGATTGACACAACTACAATTCAACGAAAGAAAGGGGTGGGGCCAGAGACCGTCCAGCTGGGGAGGAAAGGGTTCAATGGTGTCAAACTGCTTCCCTCCAGCTCCTGCCAAACCACAACTCCCAGGAGGCATTGCAAGACTGACCGGTACAACTTCTAGTTCCGCAACAGCTAGAGGGGCGCAGCGACACCCCTAGAAGATGCCGGACGTCCTCCAGCCAGGAAAAGGGGCGGGGCTTTATCTGATTGCTGCAGCTTCTAATGCACATGGTGAGAAGCTCACAGTGTGCAGTGATAGATGAAGCCATTCCAGTCCAGGAGAGGAGCCGGTACAACTGTGCAGGACAGGAGTTCCCCTTTAAATGCACAGGTGGGTTGGTGTCATTGCTTTATATAATGAAGAGTTGGGGGGGAGGGGCTGTGACACGGGACGGGTGGCGGGGTGTTGGAGGGACTCCAGGCATTTCCTGCTCCTTCGCTGTCTGTCTCCAATTAGTGATGTCACTGCTAGCCCCAAAAAAAATAAGAATCAAGGCGAAGGGGGGGGGGTCGTGCGTCCGCAGGGAGGAGCGCCGCCAGCTGCACCATGTTACCGCCATCAGGACTTTTACCCCCCAGACGTCACAGAAGATTACTGGAAATGTCTTCAGAGGACGGTGCATTTTACGATGGACGGCGTTCTGCTTTGTATGAGATTTATGGAAGGGACAGCAGACGTCACAGCGCCTCCGATAACGGGAATCGCTGGGATGTCCTCGGCACTCATCATCCATCACCGGACCAAGGGGCTCAGTCACATCCAACACAAGATCTACGCTATTCCCATCCCTCCCATGGGAGATCAGGTCACACCAACACGCCGGGCTACGCAAAGAATTGCATGCGATTTAAACGCAGTTTCCCCCACTGCTTCTGTGCGGATCCAGGCTTGTCATTGTGATTTCAGCCTGGGTTCCCACAGAAGTTGGAGAGAGAAGACCAGAAGAAGAAGACCCCCCCACCGGAGGGAGAAGACCAGAGGAAGAAGACCCCCCCCCACCGGAGAGAGAAGACCAGAAGAAGTAGACACCCCCCCCCCCACCGGAGGGAGAAGACCAGAGGAAGAAGACCCCCCCCCACCAGAGAGAGAAGACCAGAAGAAGTAGACACCCCCCCCCCCCACCGGAGGGAGAAGACCAGAGGAAGAAAACCGCCCCCCCCCCCACCGGAGGGAGAAGACCAGAGGAAGAAAACCGCCCCCCCCACCGGAGGGAGAAGACCAGAGGAAGACCCCCCCCGGAGGGAGAAGACCAGAGGAAGACCCCCCCCCCGGAGGGAGAAGACCAGAGGAAGACCCCCCCCCACCGGAGGGAGAAGACCAGAGGAAGACCCCCCCCCACCGGAGGGAGAAGACCAGAGGAAGACCCCCCCCCACCGGAGGGAGAAGACCAGAGGAAGACCCCCCCCCACCGGAGGGAGAAGACCAGAGGAAGACCCCCCCCCACCGGAGGGAGAAGACCAGAGGAAGACCCCCCCAACGGAGGGAGAAGACCAGAAGAAGACTCCCCCCCCCCCCCCTCCGGGAGGGAGAAGACCAGAGGAAGAAGACCAGAGGAAGAAGACCACCCCCCCACGGGAGGGAGAAGACCAGAGGAAGACGACCACCCCCCCACGGGAGGGAGAAGACCAGAGGAACAAGACGACCCCCCCCCCCCCCCCCACGGGAGGGAGAAGACCAGAGGAACAAGACGACCCCCCCCCCCACGGGAGGGAGAAGACCAGAGGAACAAGACGACCCCCCCCCCCACCAGAGGGAGAAGACCAGAGGAACAAGATGACACCCCCCACCAGAGGGAGAAGACCAGAGGAACAAGACGACCCCCACACCAGAGGGAGAAGACCAGAGGAACAAGACGACCCCCACACCAGAGGGAGAAGACCAGAGGAACAAGACGACCCCCCCCCACCGGAGAGAGAAGACCAGAGGAACAAGACAAGCCCCCCACCAGAGGGAGAAGACCAGAGGAACAAGATGACACCCCCCACCAGAGGGAGAAGACCAGAGGAACAAGACAAGCCCCCCACCAGAGGGAGAAGACCAGAGGAACAAGACAAGCCCCCCACCAGAGGGAGAAGACCAGAGGAACAAGACGACCCCCACACCAGAGGGAGAAGACCAGAGGAACAAGACGACCCCCCCCCACCGGAGAGAGAAGACCAGAGGAACAAGACAAGCCCCCCACCAGAGGGAGAAGACCAGAGGAACAAGACGACCCCCCCACCAGAGGGAGAAGACCAGAGGAACAAGACGACCCCCCCACCAGAGGGAGAAGACCAGAGGAACAAGACAACCCCCCCCACCAGAGGGAGAAGACCAAAAGGAACAAGACGACCCCCCCACCAGAGGGAGAAGACCAGAGGAACAAGACGACCCCCCCCCCCCCACCGGAGAGAGAAGACCAGAGGAACAAGACAACCCCCCCACCAGAGGGAGAAGACCAAAAGGAACAAGACGACCCCCCCACCAGAGGGAGAAGACCAGAGGAACAAGACGACCCCCCCACCAGAGGGAGAAGACCAGAGGAACAAGACGACCCCCCCCACCGGAGGGAGAAGACCAGAGGAACAAGACGACCCCCCCCCTCACCGGAGGGAGAAGACCAGAGGAACAAGACGATCCCCCCACCAGAGGGAGAAGACCAGAGGAACAAGACGACCCCCCCCCCCACCGGAGGGAGAAGACCAGAGGAACAAGACGACCCCCCCCACAAGAGGGCAGAGAAACGCCAACGAGGCTAAACATGCATTAACACCAATGCAAAATGCTAGGACAGGTCTGATCATTGGAGGAGAGCAGGCCGAGTTCCCAGCACAACTAAAGAACTGACCACGGTGGGCTCTCCTGCTTAGTGTGGTCAGTTTTATTTCACATAAGGGAAGCAATACAGGAGACTTCCTCATACAAGAGCATGGTACAGCAGCCACATATCAGGAATAGGAAAGGTTGGGTTACAAACCGGTTACTGACAGCTTGGGATCAGAGGTCTATTGGAGTCCATGCCGTGATTGGTGGTCATAACGCTATGGCCTAACCTTGTGTAACACTAAAGCTCTGCGTATCAATCAATTACCATGTATTCAGTGGTGGCGGCAGTTCGCTGCTTTGGACCGGCTTCCTAATAGTGAAAACGGCGGACCAAGCTGACCATACATTGTACAATCCGCTTTAAACTTACCAACAAGGATGTATAATGAGGACGAATGTTAGCAGTCCATTCAGTTTGTATTCGATGTGTTGGCCCCATTCCATAGTGGATGATCTATAGAAGTCCCAGGACAGGGACTTCAATGGGGGGGGCACCCTGGATTATTCTACAGAAGAGGACGTTTTCAATGACATGAAGTTCAATCTTCTCTGAGATCTCAGTGATCGGGATTTAGATTTCCTCCACACCATGAAATTCCAGCGATGTGTGGACAACGGCCGGCAGGGAGCGACCAATCAGGAGCCACGCTCCGTCATCATAGACAGTCCACAGGGACTCATTGTTATACTTGTCAGGAATGTGAGGAAACACACGGAGTAATACGAGGACCACCCGGATCATCGGGACCGGACGAGGACTTCCCACTCCATGGAAGAGGAAGAGACTGGGACCACGCCAAGACCTCCGATACCTCCAGGAAGGAGCAGGGGAGGTCACAGCTCTACAAAGACACGTCAAGAGGGACTCCACAGGACAAGCTCACAGCCCCAGGACTACAAGCCCCCCAAGCTCACAGCCCCAGGACTACAAGCCCCCCAAGCTCACAGCCCCAGGACTACAAGCCCCCCAAGCTCACAGCCCCAGGACTACAAGCCCCCCAAGCCCACAGCCCCAGGACTACAAGCCCCCCAAGCCCACAGCCCCAGGACTACAAGCCCCCCAAGCCCACAGCCCCAGGACTACAAGCCCCCCAAGCCCACAGCCCCAGGACTACAAGCCCCCCAAGCTCAGCCCCAGGACTACAAGCCCCCCAAGCTCACAGCCCCAGGACTACAAGCCCCCCAAGCCCACAGCCCCAGGACTACAAGCCCCCCAAGCCCACAGCCCCAAGACTACAAGCCCCCCAAGCCCACAGCCCCAGGACTACAAGCCCCCCAAGCCCACAGCCCCAGGACTACAAGCCCCCCAAGCCCACAGCCCCAGGACTACAAGCCCCCCAAGCTCACAGCCCCAGGACTACAACCCCCAGGGCGCACATCATTTACTCATCTTAAAGTACAACTTATACTGGTCATACATTATACAACCCGATTGTACAATCTGCTTTAGAGTTACCAAAACTATGCAATAGGAGGAGGATAGGCCACTCAATTTGTATCCAATCAGAGAGACCCTTACAGTGGTAAAGGTAAAGGAGATTGTACAGTGTATAATTAGACAAAGGACATTTCCCCCCCCCCCCCCCTTCAACCATCCCTGGTCACCCCCCCCTTCCAACATTTTTAATGAAATGTTTAAATAAAATAACCATATACTTTTTTTTTTATAGGCCCAGTGATGTCCTCACCGGGTCTCTGCGCTTCTCTATGCAGTGGTGGGAGGGGCTTCCTGAAAACATCTCGGCACTCCTCCCCAGAAACCTTAGCCCTCCTCATGCAAGGAGGAGGAGTTATGCAAATATCACAATGCCTTGATGGGTGGGTGTCAGTCTGTTTAAGTGGGCATCCCAAGCCATGTTACATTTGCATGTGCACCACCCCCTCATATATATATGATGCTGAGCATCTATGACTGCAAGAACTGAAATCCAATTAATGAAAGGGGCGGGGCCAGGGACAGTCAGGCTGGGGAGGAAAGAGCTAGATGATGTTGGATGTCCTCCAGTAGGAAAGGAGGCGGGGCTCGATCTGACTTGCTGCAGCTTCCAATGCACATGATTAAAAAAAAAAAATGGCGTTGCTGCAATTCCAAGACGCTAAGGTGTGGGCGGAGACTTCTAGCTTTCCATGGAATAAGCTGAGAACTGGATGGAAGGAAGGGGGCAGGGCAGACACTGCTGGCCATAACACAAGAGGGGAGGTGCTCTGTAGTCCAGCAGGTGGGGCCAATTATACCACATGGATTGCAGTGCAGCGGAGGAGGCGTGGTCACCTCACACGAAGTGAGGAGCTCCCTGCACTTATGTCTTAGATAAATTTTTTTTAGGGTTCAATCACACCAGATGTTCTCTGGGGTGCGTTGTGAGCGCATTCTCAACGCATGGCAACCAAAAAAATAATGGTTTCTATGAGTGCAGCTCACACCAGCGCTGACCAAAAAAAACGTACGGCAGGCACTCATTTTTCTTTCAGCGTAGCGCCCTCAAAAGCACGCAAATGTGCAATGAAAAAAAAAAAAAAAAAAAACACATACAAATGCAGCACATTGCAACACAATACCCTAGGGCGCCACCCGCCAGAGCACTAAGGCGCAACACGCCAGGACGTAAAGTGCTAGGGCGCAACACGCCAGGACGTAAAGTGCTAGGGCGCAACACGCCAGGGCGTAAAGTGCTAGGGCGCAACACGCCAGGGCGTAAAGTGCTAGGGCGCAACACGCCAGGACGTAAAGTGATAGGGCGCAACACGCCAGGACGTAAAGTGATAGGGCGCAACACGCCAGGACGTAAAGTGATAGGGCGCAACACGCCAGGGCGTAAAGTGATAGGGCGCAACACGCCAGGGCGTAAAGTGATAGGGCGCAAAACGCCAGGGCGTAAAGTGATAGGGCGCAAAACGCCAGGGCGTAAAGTGCTAGGGTGCAACACGCTCGGACGTAAAGTGCTAAGGCGCAACACGCTAGGACGTAAAGTGCTAGGGCGCAACACGCTAGGACGTAAAGTGCTAGGGCGCAACACGCAGGGACGTAAAGTGCTAGGGCGCAACACGCCAGGACGTAAAGTGCTAGGGCGCAACACGCTCGGACGTAAAGTGCTAGGGCGCAACACGCCAGGACGTAAAGTGCTAGGGCGCAACACGCTCGGACGTAAAGTGCTAGGGCGCAACACGCCAGGACGTAAAGTGCTAGGGCGCAACACGCTAGGATGTATAGTGCTAGGGGCGCAAAGAGCTAGGATGCAACACGCTATGGCAAATTACTAGGACGTAAAGTGCTAGAGCGTAATAGGCTAAGAAGTAAAGTTCTAGGACGCAGCATGCTAGGACGCATCACATGCGTTGTGGTGTAACTGAGCCCCTAAAAAGACCAGACACAGGGAACGGTTCACATAATTCTTATTTTGTCCTGGCGCACTTTTACCCCCCAGAATGATCCAGCCAAGGGACCCGTTGCTATACAGAATGTCTCTCCTGGAGGGGGGGGGAGGATTTAGCACCCCTATGACAAATACCAGCTTGCCCGGTGCGTTGTTTGTGGTCTTAAAGTCCCAGCGCACCCAGGGGGTCTCTTACATCAGCGGCGGTGGGGGGGGGGGGGTGTCACGCTGGGGTCATGGGATACGGCGTCCTGCCACCCCCCTGCCCGCTGTGCCCACCAGTGATCCAGGAATACAAATATTTCACGGATCAGAAAAAGGAAAGAAAATGGGGAGGTAGCGAGGAGCGGAACAGCAGCGCACGGCGGGAGATTTACATCAACAAGCGAGCGTTATATTCTCAGATGTGATTATTCCACATCATCACCTCCCCCGATACACAATGTACTGCGAGCGCAGAACAACCTGTCCCCGTATTCCGCCGCCGCATGAGGGGGGAGGGGTCACTTATACCAACAAAAATTATCCCAGACTCTACGTGTAGAACATAGAAAATAGCGGCATCTAAAAAAGGAAACTTCACCCCCCGTCTACTTCATATATTCCTATGTAAATGCAATCACTAACACCTGAAATAACCATTAACACATTCATCGTCAGGGGATATACCGGGGTGGTGCCGGCACCCACACACATCATCCCGCTATCATCCCATGCTGCGGGCCATTCTCTTTAATGCAGAAGTGATCCGAGTGACTAATTAGCCACCCAATCACTCCACCCCATACATGCTAAATACTTTTTTTTTTTTTATTTAATGTAGACAGGAAGTGGCAGCAAAGGAGCTGCAGGAGATCTGCAACTCTTTAAGTCTATTGGTCAGGTCTGTCCAGGCATCAGATGACACAGGCATGTAAATATTGGCGGAGTTCACTAATGTCTTACATATCAGCCCCTAATGTGCCCTCCCACCTTGTGACTTTCTACAAAGTTACAATGTAAAGTCTGATCCCTGGAGGAGACTGAGGCAATGCTTCTTGCCTGCAGCAGATTAAATGACATCTAAGAGTAGGCAAAGTCACTGACCGCTTTCCAGAGAGAAGGTGGAGCTTTTCTGAGAAAGGATACTGCTGCTGCACACGGGGTAGGGGGGGCACAAACTTTTCACCGGGGGAGGGGGGGGGGGGGTCGCAGGGTAGGTCTTAGCATATTCATAAGCAGAAAAAACAGACTACTTTTTACATCAGAGTCACCATCAGCCCCCTCCTTACAAGAGAATACCCATTAGGGTCCTTTTTACATCAGAATCCTCAAAGTCAGAGTCCCCCTCTACATCAAGGATATACAGAGTCCCCCTCTACATCAAGGATATACAGAGTCCCCCTCTACATCAAGGATATACAGAGTCCCCCTCTACATCAAGGATATACAGAGTCCCCCTCTACATCAAGGATATACAGAGTCCCCCTCTACATCAAGGATATACAGAGTCCCCCTCTACATCAAGGATATACAGAGTCCCCCTCTACATCAAGGATATACAGAGTCCCCCTCTACATCAAGGATATACAGAGTCCCCCTCTACATCAAGGATATACAGAGTCCCCCTCTACATCAAGGATATACAGAGTCCCCCTCTACATCAAGGATATACAGAGTCCCCCTCTACATCAAGGATATACAGAGTCCCCCTCTACATCAAGGATATACAGAGTCCCCCTCTACATCAAGGATATACAGAGTCCCCCTCTACATCAAGGATATACAGAGTCCCCCTCTACATCAAGGATATACAGAGTCCCCCTCTACATCAAGGATATACAGAGTCCCCCTCTACATCAAGGATATACAGAGTCCCCCTCTACATCAAGGATATACAGAGTCCCCCTCATTATGGATTCTCCTTTAAATACAGAGTCCCCTTCACATCAGAATTCACAGAGTCCTCAACAGAATCCCCTTTACATCAAAATACCCATCAGAGTCCTCTTTACTGTACATTACAATCTCCTCTACATCAGAATATCCAACAGATTCCCCCCTCCACATCAGTATATACACAGAGAGCCCCTCCACATCAGTATATACACAGAGACCCCCTCCACATCAGTATATACAGAGACCCCTCCACATCAGTATATACAGAGACCCCTCCACATCAGTATATACAGAGACCCCTCCACATCAGTATATACAGAGACCCCTCCACATCAGTATATACAGAGACCCCTCCACATCAGTATATACAGAGACCCCTCCACATCAGGATATACAGAGTCCCCTCTACATCAGTTTATACAGAGTCCCCTTTATAATGGATTCTCCTTTAATACAGAGCCCCCTTCACATCAGAATGTACAGAGTCCTCAACAGAATCCCCTTTACATCAAAATACCCATCAGAGTCCTCTTTACTGTACATCAGAATCCCCTTCACATCAGAATATCCAACAGAGCCCCCTTTACATCAGAGCCCCCATCAAGAGTTTCTTTACATCAGAATCCACATCAGAGTCCCCAATTGATTCTCCTTTAAAAACAGAATACCCATCAGAGTCCCCTTTACATCGGAATCCTGACCTCAGATTCCCCCCTTGCAGAGGTCTGGGGTTGATATTCACATATAAAATCAAAGAAACAAAATGCTACAAATTCCTGATAAGACATTCTGCACACAAAAACCAGAATTCATCCTTCGGGGTCATTGAGAGACACAACCTGGATTGAAGAGCAATGAATACTGATAGGCGGTATAACCCGCTGATACGGATGGATGGTGGATCCCAGTTGTGTCCCTCGATGATGAAGGGAAGGAATCCAATCAGCATCCAGCAGAAGTGATAACAATACCCAGGAGAATGCTGGGATCAGACAGGAGATAGAAGGGAACGCACTCACCTCCAATCCGCCACGCTGCGCCTGCCGGCCCGAGTCTCTGGAAGAGAGGAGAGAGTACGGTTATTGTGTTAGAAAGGAACAGGCGGCGCAGTTCATCTGTCAATCACCCGCACCCCCTCCTTGGTACACCCGCACCACCCTCACCCCTACACCCCCACTCACACCCCTCTCAATATGTGCCTAGGCACTAATCAAGACAACCTACAAAGGAATCTTCTATACAGTACATTCTAGATACAAGGTGGCAAAGAGGACCTGTCAACGTATGAGCCATTCTACATCAGCTGTGCCAATGTCTGGAAGAACAGTGGCCAATCACATCCCAGGGATATGGTGCCATTACTGAGTATTATAGAGAGCCTCCCTCCAGAAAAGCCATGGATTCCTTGCACCCGTGCAAGACCAGAGGCTGTGGATGTGCATCTGGCTCATGAGGCATAAAGTCAAACGCATCAGTGAATTTGTAACACTGTTTCAGGTACTGGTAACGTAGCCAGGGCTAACATGCCCTTCTTCAGACCCCCCCGCCCCAAGAAAAGCTACGTCGTCCCCGCGCCCACCCCCACGGGAAGGCTCCGTCCGCCCCCCCCCCCCCGGGAAAGCTCCGGCCCCCCCAGCGCCCACGGGAAGGCTCCGGCCCCCCCAGCGCCCACGGGAAGGCTCCGGCCCCCCCAGCGCCCGCCCACGGGAAGGCTCCGGCCCCCCCAGCGCCCGCCCACGGGAAGGCTCCGGCCCCCCCCCAGCGCCCACGGGAAGGCTCCGGCCCCCCCCCAGCGCCCACGGGAAGGCTCCCCCCCTCCCTGCGCCAACCCCCACGGAAAGGCTGTGTCCTGTCCCCAGAGCCCAACCAGATCAACCTTCCCAGAAAAGCTACGTTCCCCAGCGACACCCCCCCCCCCCAGGAAGGCTATATCCAGCAGGCAGTGGCACCCTAAAACAGACCACCCCCCCCCTCCACCAGAGGCTACAACCCCCAGCAGCAACCCCCATGGGGCAGCTACGTCCCCCAGCGCTCGTCCCACCACAGGGAGGCTACCTCCCCACCGTGCATCCTCATGGAAAGGCTACCTCCCCAGAATTCCCCCCCCACGTGCCCCCAGGAAGGCTTCATCCCCAAAATGCCTGTGTCCCCTGGGAAGGCTGTGTCCTGTCCCCAGTACCCAACCAGATCAACCTCCCCAGAAAAGCTACATTCCCCAGTGACAACCCCCCCCCCCCCCAGGAAGGCTATATCCAGCAGGTACCCCAACAAACACCCCTCCCACCCTGGAGACTACAACCCCCAGCAGCGACCCCCGAGGGAGGCTACCTCAGAATCCCCCCCCCCCCCCCCACGTGCCCCCAGGAAGACTTCATCCCCAAAATGCCTGCGTCCCCTGGGAAGGCTACATCCAAAGAGTATTATAGAGAGCCTTCCTCCAAAGAAACCATGGTTTTCATGCACTGATGATGGCCAACAAGCCAGGAACAGCTGTGTGCAGTCTGGGCTAAATGGTTCTAGGATATTAGGTTGTATGTGCACTACACACCAGAGGCTTTGGATGTGCATCTGGCTGATGGGGTATAAAGCAGTAGCTGTCAACTTACAAGATATAGATATAGCGGGGACTCAAATGTGGCCCCTCGTATCACCAAATACACTGTAATGCTACAGAGGATTGTCAGAGGAAATGGTCAGAGACCGTGCTACAGGAGTGCTGGAGACAGTCAGACGGTTACATGAAAAAACAGATTACAAATCAACATCCACACTACTGACTGCTGGGGCCCCAGGGGCCACACTGAAGAAAAAAAAAAAAAAAAAAAAATAGACCAGCGCACGATAAAGAACCAACTGGATCAGAAGTGGCTATTCTTTTACAAGAGTATGGCTCCTAAGAGCTTACAATCTAAAGTACAGAGGTGCCTCAATGTTATATAATGACATGAAGTTGGGTGATCCCTTTTCAGCAGAATATTAAATTACAGTTTTACTGCGATGAACTGAATATAAAGCAGATAGAATAATAAAGTGTCTTATCTGCCATCAGGCTGCGGGGCAGCGGTATTTATAACCAGACACACACTGTTCCCAGGCCACCGGACTTCCAAGAAGTGTACGCCACATCTCCATACTCCGTATTCTTCCAGCACATGACACCCGAGTCCTCCCCACCACCCATCACAAGTTCATATGGAGGGGTATACATGGCTCTCTGGAGTCTATGACCTGAATACAGATTTAAAAAGAAGGCTACCTCACTGGTGCGGCTAACCACACCCCTCCTCCCGACCTGCGGAAGGCCACCTTGCCGTTGACAACCCCCCCCCCCCCCCCCAAATAGAAGGCTACCTTACTGGTGCCCTCCAAGCAAAGAAACCTCACAAGTTAACCATCCTGAAGGCTACCTCAACATGCCCCCCCCCCCCCCCAACCAGGAAGGCTACCTCACTGGTGCGGCTAAGCACACCCATCCTCCCGACCTGGGGGGGGGGGGGGGGAATAGCCATTGATACACACCCCCCCCCCCCCCGGAAGACTACCTCACAAGTTCACCTTCCTGAGGACGACTCTCCCCACTCCAAGGAAGGCTAACTCACTGAAAGGAATTCTCCAGGAAGGGCTACCTCAACACCCCGCATACCCCCCAAGGAAGGCTACCTCACTTCTGCTCTCTCCGGAAGGCTACCTCACCAGAGCCCCCAGGGAAGGCTACCACACAAGTTCACCATCTCCTGAAAGTCTACCTCACCGGTGGCCCACTCCCGGCAGGGATACCTCACCAGTGATACCCTTCACCCACCCCCAACCGCCCAGGAAGGCTACCTTAGAAGTTCACCAACCCTAGGAAGGCTACCCCACTGATGCTGCTAACCACACCCCTCCTCCCAACCTGGGGAGGGCTACCTTGCCATTGACTACACACCACCATCCCAAAATGGAAGGCTACCCCTCTGGTGCCCCCAGGAAAGCATCCTACCTCACAAGTTAAACATCCAAGAAGGCTACCTCACTGTGCCCCCCTACCAAGGAAGGCTACCTCACTGGTGCTGCCAAGCACACCCCTTTCTCCCAACCTGGGAAGGGCTACCTTCCTGTTGACCCCCCCCCCAATGGAAGGCTACCTTACTGGTGCCCTCCAAGGAAAGCAACCTTACAAGTTAACCATCCTGATGGTTACCTCACCTTGCCCCACCAACCGGGAAGGCTACCTCACTGGTGCTGCTAAGCACACCCATCCTCCCGACCAGGGGGGGGAAGGCTACCTTGCCGGTGACACTCTTCAACTCCGCCCCTCCTCCAAGGAAGGCTACATTGCCAGTGCCCCCCAGAAGGCTAGCTCGCCGAAACGCTGTCACATGTGACACCCCCTTTCTAAAGAAGGCTACCTCACCTGTGGCCCTCTCCAGGAAGGGCTACCTCACTAGTGACACCCTTCACCCCTCTTGTTCAAGGAAGACTACCTCACTAGTGCAAATCCCCCCCCCCCCCCCAAATATCCTTTTGGGAAGGTTACCTCGCTGATGTCAGCAAGGGTATCTGATCCCTTCCTTGCAGCTACATATTGCTGCCAATTCACTAAATTCACATGCCCAACTTTTTTTTATATCTACAAAATTGTTATCTGAAATGACAATATGTCTGTGAGGCGGCTGTTTAGCTGTGAATAGCGTTTGAGTTTGCGCACAGACCCCACAGATTATGGGTGATGTACATCTGGCTCTAAACAGTCCTGACCCAAACCTCGAGACGTTCCCGTCTGCGCCATTTCCCGGGCCTACACCTTACAGCTCGCCCCGGGCCAGGTGCATAGGACACATCAGAACCCTTGTCTCGGGACAGCAGCCAACGCATTCCTGGCTTCTGCTGGGACACGAGCCTGCCAGAACTGCGTAAGAGGAGATCTGCAACGCATCAAATTTTTTTTCACTGTTGGCGAATGGAAAGAGCAGAGATAATCGGAGGGGACCCCCCGTGCCCTGGTTAACAGAGGGCTGCTGAGATTTCTCAGACATTAGTCCACTTACGCTGCAACAACTACACGGCACAACCCATGAATGTTTGTGCCGAGAGCCGATTTGGCTACCCAGGCTCTCACTGGGTCAAGAGCATGCTGGGAATTCTCTGCAACTGATGCCATGCCACTGCTTCGCCGTACCCCTGTTGAAATTTGGGGAAGGTGGGACCAGTTTCACAGTGAAAAATTAAATTCCAGAGCACCCGAGCAAACATCTTCTACTCCTTTCCACCTCCAATCTTTATATTATCCAGAACAATGCCCTATGTCCGGGATTCATTATTAATGCTTTACACGGCAGCTGGCTCTCAAACGCGTTTCGTCAGTGTGAAGATCAACACATACACACTCCAATCAGCGCACCAAACAAATGTCCAAGAGTCCAAGGTAATATAGTTATAAAATAGCAGAATAAATTCAAAGCATTTCAGCAGCCAAACACACCACCCTCTTGAGACAGCACCAAACGTCCAAGAGGAAGGCAATTTTAATGATAAAACTGATCCAAAAGCAGAATAGTGCAAATGCGTTTCGGCAGCCAAACACACCCTATTTTGACTGTGCTTAAAAGTGGAAGTACCATTGCTTTTTACCTTTTACCTACAGGTAAGCCTATAAGGCGGCTTACCTGTAGGTATAATTAATATCTCCCAAACCTGCACGGTTTAGGAGATATTTGTCCTGCATGCAGCCGCTGAAACCAGCGGCGCATGCGCTCTGAAGGTCCGGCAGACCTTCAGAGCTCCTTGCCAGAAAGTAACTTGCGTGGCAGTGACATCATCGCGGCTCCGGCCACGCACAGCGCCGGATCTGCCGAACCAGGAAGAGAAGCCGAGGGAAGATGACAGCTCCCTCAGCGGTGATCGGTTGACCAATGTCAGAGCTTCGTTTTAAGGGATTTCATAATAAGCTAGTATGCGATGCATACTAGCTCATTATGCCTTTGTCCTGCAGGGTTTGTTTGTTTTTTTCGGTGAGGATACAACCGCTTTAGCGCCGGTTTACATTACCGCAACGCTACTTCCCGGAGCGACCTCCGAGATCGCGGTGCGAGCAGCGCGCCGCGACCTCGGAGCGGCCGCCACGGACTTCATAACATTGAAGTCTATGGCGGTCGCCTCCTGGTCGCCCCAAAGAAGCTCCGGACCCTTTTTCTAGGTCGGAGCGACTTGTGTCGCTCCTATTAGAACGGGTCCGCAGCTTCCCTATGGGAGGCAACCTGTGAGGCGACCAGGTCGCCTCACAGGTCGCCCTAGTGTAAACCGAGCCTTAAATAGACTCAGGTGAGCAGATGCCAAGATTCAGGAGGGAAGGTTACACCAGGGCTTGAAAATTTGCTTTGAATCTAGGAGCCAGCTAAAAAAGTTAGGAGCCTGTTTTTTTTTTTACAAATCTTACAAGTGGGACATGTAACATGTTCCCGAAGGTGGAGTTATTGTTTAAACCATTCACAGCCAAAGCAGTTTTCTGCACCAAAAAAAAAAAAAAAAAAAATTTTTTAGGCATGCAGATTACATAAAACCGCCAAAGATTTACTGTATTTTCTGAAAGCAGACAGCCTAAGGAATAAAAATAGTGGTAGTTCCAAGTCACATATTACTGCAAAGCCAAAAAAAAAAAAAAAAAAAAAAAAAACACACCCACATTACAATTTAATTTTAGGGGGCACAAAAACTAAACTACCAAATTGTTTGGTGAAATATAGAAGCCGAGGTTGCACCGAGTAAAGAGATACCCAGCATGTCAAACCTTGAAACACGTCGGTACCCTATATTTTCCATAGGCGATTCTTTAAGAGCCCCCTATAGGTCATCAGTTTAGCATTACGAAGGGGGTCTGGTGCTAGAATTATTGCTCTCATTTCAGCGAGCGCGGCGATATGCAACATGTATCACAATGGACGTTTTCAGGCGTAGGCACCCCGCCGCAGGCACTTATGTTTGTACGTGCGTATATGTGGGGGTGGGAGGGGCTAACATTTTTTTTTTGGGGGGGGGGGGGGGGGAGATTTATGTGCTTGGGTGTAATTTTTTTTTTTTTTTTAATTGTACAAAATGTCCTTTACATAGGGGGCAAAATGCAAACAGTGATTTTTTTATTTTTTGGGGTGACATTCTCTCAGGCTCTAAAAGACCCTTCATGTATCCTCGTAGCTCCACTGAATGCAATGCAAATAGAACTGCATTTCATTCTTTCCCGGGAAAAACGTAAGGGGGGACCCAGAAGTGAAGTCATACGTTAATTTCCAGGTCAACTAGAAGTTGTGTCCGCTCTCCTCCCTCACCCTCTACCCAGTGGCACCCGCTATGCCAGTCCCGATCCTGCAGATGGGCAAGCGGAGCCTGGAATACATAGAAGGGGGTGAGCGCAGGGGTGTGGGAAGCATTCGGGTGGCAGCCCAGGCGCCAGGAAAAAACTTGTCACAATTGCGACCTGGCGCTTGGGGTTTGTGGAGTCCTGGGTTACACCAGTGTTCATGAATGCAACAAATGGTCTTTAGCATGTCCTATGCCAGAGTTACCCTAATAGCTGACCTCCGAGAGCCAGCAGCTGGGTTTCAATCCCGTTTTGTCAGTGTGAAGATCAGCATACACAGAAACCAATGAGAGCACCAAAAACAAAAATGTAGAAGAGTAGTCCAGGGTAATTTAAATTATAAAACTAATAGCAGAATATATCCAACGCATTTCGTCAGCCACACATACCACCCTTCTGACAGTGTTGGTGAATGCAGCAAATTATCTCCAGCATGAGGTGCTATGCCAGGGTTACCCTAATAACAGACCTCAGTCAGTAGACCAGGGGTGAGAAACCTGCGGCCCTCCAGCTGGTGAACTACATGTCCCAAGAGGCACTCAAGACTGGCAGTTACAACCCTGACTCCAAGAGACAGGGGCATGATGGAACTTGTAGTGCAACAGTTGCAGGGTTCGCAGGTTGCCCACACTTGCAGCAACCAATGTTTGACGCAGCAGCTGGCTCTCAATCCCAGGCTGTCAGTGTGAAGATCAGCATACATACAATCCAATGAGTGCACAAAACAACCATCCAAGGGTCAAGAGTAATTTAATGAAAAAATGGATTCATAGCAGAATAAATCCAACGCGTTTCGGCAACCAAACACACCCCCTTCCCTTTCTAGGTGTGCTTAAATGGACTCAACAGTTACCAAATAACACTGTACTCTGATATACTGCTTGGAAAGATTGAGGAGAGCAAGTAAGCCAGTGTAGATTAAATGCAACAAATCTCCAGCACAATGTTCCTACCGGAGCTCAGGGTGGACTTGGATTTAAATCCCTAGTAAAAAGCCTCGATTTAAATCAAATTTACAAAAGAGCAACTGTCATCTCTGTCCTGCAGCAGCTCCTCCTCTGACCCGCCCTGTTGACTCGCCGTCAGTCCCATTCACTTTAATGGGAGGGCTGTGGATGCGGCAGTGACACAACAAGGTGAGGGACGTTGCGGCAGCAGGCGAGTGGATGTCCGCTAACAGGCGCGGCCATGATAGGTCGCAAATGACAGCTGTTCTTTATATGTAAGGACTTACTCTTAGAATCTTTAATATTCGCAAACAAAATGGTTTCCCCATTTAGAATAAGCTGTCAGGTTAGTAAAACAGCGATATCAGAACCAAGTCAATCATACAGTTTGTAGTGTACATAGATTTGCAAAATCATGGTATGAAGGAGTATTCCTGAACTTTGTTTTATCTCATGGTTACTGTGAAATTGTGTGAAATGTATTAATGCAGAGCACTGCATCTCAGCTTGCAGAGCTTGTATTCATTGAATGAGTTTACTAAAAAATTTAAATATTGCAGAATATACAGCCTCGTGCTACATAACTAAGCTCAATTTCATGCTGAATAAACTAAATTATTAATGTATCTTAAATAGATTACCACTCCCAAAAGCATTTTATCAAAATAAAATTTGATTAAAAAAAAAAAAAAAAATTTTATCCATCCTGCCGGAGCTACATTAATAAACTGCATCCTGTTTGAGAGCCAGCAGCCGATGCTTCACACGGCAAATGGCTCTCAATCCCGTCTGTCATTGTGAAGACCCAGATGCCTAAACAGTCTGTGGTCCAGGGAATTAAAGAGATGGAAGGGAGGATGCAAAATACACATACACACTATATTACTAAAAGTATTGGGACGCCTGCCTTCACACGCATGTCACTCCATGTCTTTATGGACCTTGCTTTGTGCACTGGTGGGCAGTCATGTTGGAACAGGAAGGGGCCATCCCCAAACTGTTCCCACAAAGTTGGGAGTATGAAATTATCCAAAATGCCTTGGTATGCTGACGCCTTAAGAGCTCCCTTCACTGGGACTAAGGGGCCAAGCCCAACCCCTGAAAACCAACCCCACACCATAATCCCCCCTCCACCAAATGATTTGGACCAGTGCACAAAGCAAGGCCCATAAAGACATGAATGAGCGAGTTTGGGGTGGAGGAACTTGACTGCCCTGACCTCAACCCAACAGAACATCTTTGGGATGAATTTGAGCACAGACTGAGCAAGGCCTTCTCATCCAACATCAGTGACTGACCTCAAATGTGCTTCTGGAAGAATGGTCAACCATTCCCATAGACACACTCCTAAACCTTGTGGACAGTCTCCCCAGAAGAGTTGAAGCTGTTATTGCTGCAAAGGGTGGGCCAACTCAATATTGAACCCTACGAACTAAGACTGGGATACAGTTAAAATTCATGTGCATGTAAAGGCAGGCGTCCCAATACTTTTGGGTAAATTTATATACATTTTATTATATCATGCATACACCATTTTTCCCATTAGTACAGATAAGGACCAAATAAATTCACACCAAATTTAAGGTCTTAATATTCTTGATGCCATCTTTCGTTACCTCCAAAAAGGACCTGCCAATCTGTTTCTCTGGAAATCCTATTCATTCCAATAGAGATCAGTACATTAGCTATAAGCCCAATCACTAACGCGTTTCACCATGCTCATCAGGGCTTTAAACCGTTATTCACGCGGGTAGGTGGTTGAGCGGTGGTTTTACTCCCCACGTGAATAAGAACAAACCGCCACTTAGAGCAGTACACACATGCCGCAACTGCAAAGCTTAGCTTGGTGGTCATGACAAAAATGAACCCCTATCGGAATTTGGAGGGCAGTACCACCACTGATGGTTGACACATTAAGGTCAACAGGGGCAGCAATGCATGTGGTTTAGGCATGGTGGTGCAGCCCAGAGTTAAAACAGGCGATGAGAAGACGACAAGACATATCACCTCCCAGCCGCCTGTCAACTGCCCTCTAAAAAGCAACTGCGTGCAATACGGGTGGTTGCGGCACAGGTGGGGAGAAGGCAACCGCCTGTCAACCGTCCTCTGAAAAGCTACCCACCATGATTTGCCTTTCAGAAGAGCAGCAAGGGCCACCACACATGAGAAGCAACCTAAAATAAGGAAAACAAATGTAGCCAGCACATCTGGGAGCCAGTAATTTGCAATATATTACATTTTGTTCTTGGGTTAAGATGCACTCCGATCATCTGAGGCCGTTCCAGCTAGACAAGGTAAAGTGACCCGTGTGCTAGGGATAGATTATAATAAACATGCTCTTTCAGCTTATTTTTCCTTTTAAAGGATCCAAGTAATTCAAAAAGCAGCCTGTTCTAGTTAGCGAAGGCGCGTTTCCTTACAAGTCTTCGCTCATTTCCCCCCAGCTAATGACATGAAGGGAAACCCAACAGGCTACATTTAAGGGATCTGTCCGTGTATGGAGGAAAGAAAGGCAGGAGGATTACACATATATTAGGGAAGCTGGCAACAAATCCTCCTTACATCCTTTCCATACTGTGCATGGTTATTCCCATCAATATTTAAATATTCACCCTACCCCTCATGTAACTCCACTTTTGTTGAGAAAAAAAAAAAATGGCAACCATCTAAAGCTTGTATAAGATTTTAGTGGTTGGGTTAACTTTCAAAACTGAATCTGCAGTCTACTAAACCAGCCACCAGAACGGGCAGTATTCCTTCTTTCCATCCCTGATGGAGACCCTTGGAACCACCATATTTGATTTATTTAAGGAGAACACTGTAACCAATTAAACTTTATCTAGGCTTTAGGCACACAAGAGCTTAGTCACTCATTCAATCTAGCCTTGACCGCACAATGACCATGGCAGCAGAGTCAAGGAGACTGTCATAGGTTGACCATTGGCCACCTTCACCTAATGCAGGGGTCTTCAAACTATGGACCTCCAGTTGTTCAGGAACTACAATTCCCATCATGCCTAGTCATGTCTGTGAAAAATGGATTTTTGTAAAATCTTACCGTAAAATCCTTTTCTCTTAGCTCATTGACAGACTTAGTCCTCGGTGATACAGCACCTTCGGGTTATGTTGCCTCCACAGGAGCAGGACTAGACAGGAAATTAAAATGCTCTGGCCACACCCTAGGGGCAGTCCCAGAGGGTATATCCTCTCTCTCTCTGCCTCAGCAAATCAGTTATGTCAAAAAGCAGTCTTTAGAGATTTTAACCCAACCCAACTCCAAAACAGAGGGGCGGGGACTACGTCTGTCAATGAGCTAAGAGAAAAGGATTTTACGGTAAGATTTTACAAAAATCCATTTTTCTCTATCGCTCATTGACAGACGTAGTCCTCGGTGATACAGCACCTTCAGGACGTCCCAGAGCAGTATCACAAATTAGGGGTGGGAAAATGGAAATCAAATCCCAATCTAGAAGGCCCAACCGGTGCCAACTAGAAGTTTACAATGCTCATCCTTAATGAGGAGACTCAACAAAAAAGAAATTTTTCAAACAGAAAAAAACTCTCGAGGTAGACCACCGGTCTCCTCAAATTGCGGCCTGCAAAACCTTGCGGCCAAATGAGGCATCCGCCGATGCAGTCACATCAATTTTATAGAATTTTGTAAAGGTATGTACCGACGACCAGGTGGCCGCCTTACATACCTGGACCACTGACGCCTGATGGCGAAAGGCCCAGGAAGTACTGAGCGCTCGAGTGGAGTGCGCCCTAACAGGGAACGGAGGACTCTGACCCTTAATAGAATAAGCCTGTACCACCGTCTGTCTAATCCATTTGGCAATGGTCGCGGCAGATGCAGGCAAACCCTTACTGGGGCCATCCGTGATCACAAAAAGTGAATCCGTCTTACGGAATGATTCCGTAGCTTTCAGGTATACTCTGATTGCCCGAACCACATCCAAGGAATGCAACGCATGTTCCCGATGATGCTTGGGCTGAGGACACAAGGAAGGTAGTACAATATCTTCATTCAGATGAAAATCTGAAACCACCTTAGGAAGAAAGGATGGCTTAGGATGAAGTATTACCTTATCCCTATGAATCACTAGGTATGGGGACTGGCATGATAATGCAGCCAGTTCTGACACCCTGCGAGCAGAAGTGATAGCCACCAAGAAGGCCACCTTCTGGGATAAAGTAAACAAGGGAATCTCCCTGATGTTTTCAAAGGGAGGTTTCTGTAGAACCGACAAACTAAATTAAGATCCCAGGGCGGTAAGGGCGCGCAGACTGGTGGAGCCAGGTGCCGCACCCCCTGGATGAAATTCCGCACCAAGGACTTGGTAGCTAAAGGTTTCTGAAAGAAGATTGCTAATGCTGAAACTTGACCCTTGATGGTGCTCAAGGCTAGCTTCTGCTCAACCCCTTGTTGCAAAAAAGCCAATATTCGAGTCACCGAATAGGTACGTGGAGGAAATCCTAAAGATTCGCACCACGCAATATAAGTCTTCCATGTGTGATAATAGACCTTGCTGGAAGTCGCTTTCCTTGCTTTAATAAGGGTAGGAATGACTGAAGCTGACAAACCTCTGTCCTTCAGTACTTGGGTCTCAATGGCCAGGCCATTAAAACCAGCGACTGTAAAGCACGATGGTAAATTGGTCCTTGAGACCACAGACACTCCCTGAGACGAAGTTCCCACGGAACGTCTGCGACTAGCCTGTCCAAGTCGGCCAGGCCAGCTTGACAAGGCCAGCCTAGAATTTCTAGGACCACTGGTGCTGAACCAGGCGTCCCTAGAGCTATCTGGCCCCGACCATCCGAGAAAGTCTGGTCGTTTTCTGTTCCCACACATTTATCAGATACCTGATTGCTATCAGGAAGGGTGATCTTTTCTGGTTGAACCTCAGGGACCGAAGTCACCCGGCTAGAGGCTTCTTGGCCTGTCTGGTCAACCAGATCCGATTCCTGTGGAGAATTGAGACTAAGCTTAGGAAAAGGTAAAGGAAAAGATCTATTCAGGGAACGGTGACTACCGCTCCCTGTAGTACTTAAAATGTTGGAAGGGAAGAATCGCACCGGTAGTAGTAGTTGATGCTCGATCTAATGTCCTGAATACCGGTGAAAACGTCCCCCCACCCTCAAACCGGGTGGGGGCGCACCTTCAGGCTTGGCTGAGTTGGTCCTCTGTTTGTCCGACCAGCCTTTCTTGAACCCTCCTGGAGGAGTCTTGCCTTTCCCGCTTGTTCCAGCCGGGCGTGCAAACCCTTTATGGGCGGTAAAGAAAGGTCCTCGCTTGTTGCGAGGTCCCTTAGCTTTAGCAGCCTGTGGCAAAAAAGTACTCTTGCCCCCAGTGGCATCCTTAATGATTTCATCTAGGGTGGCCCCAAATAGACGATTCCCCTGAAAGGGGAGATTCGTCAAGGTCTTTTTGGAACCTAGGTCAGCTGACCAGCCTTTAAACCACAGCACACGCCTGAGGATTACCGCTGACATAGATGCATGCCCTAATAGGGGAGTAGTGTCCAAGGCTGCGTCACAGATAAACTGTAGCCCTTGTATAATCTGTTCCATCAAATCAGATGTTTCCTGGGGAATATCTTTTCCCCTAAGGTCTTGGCGTACCAATCTCGCCCATTCCGTAAGTGTCTGGGAAACTAGACCAATAACAATTACTGGTCTAAATGCTGACCCTATCAGAGAGAAGATGGTGCGGGACTCTGCTTCCATCTTTCGATCCACCGGATCCTTAAAGGACGAAGTGTCCTCCACTGGGATAACCGTGGCTTATTCAGCCTGGAAATAGGTGGATCCACCACTGGTGGTACCGTCCATTTCTTAATGAAGGATTCCTCAAATGGATAGCGTCTAGCAATACGCTTGGAAATAGTAAAGGTACGCTTAGAATGCTCCCATTCTCCTTTAATCTTATTACCAAAACACTTGGGTACAGGAAAAACCTTCACCGTTTTGATGGGCTTGTTAGTACCAAAAGGAATCTCTGTATCAGTTGCTTCTGCCGGTAAAACCTCAAGTTTTAAGGTTTCCTGCACTGCCACAACTAGTGCGTCCACCAATGCTTCTTCCTGAATTATAGCGGGAGAAGAAACGTCCTCCTCACTGTCTGAGGGAGCTTTACCTGAGGTAACAGCCCTTGCAGAGGGACCTGCAACTGCAGTGACCATCTCTGAATCTGAGTCAGAGGTGTCAGATAATATAGGGGTAGGCGGGGGTCGCTTCCTTGACCGTCGTCCCTGACAGGCCGCCTCCACCCGAGCCACCATAGACTCCAAAATTGCTGTAAATGCCTCTACACTCTGTGCACCGGCGGGTCCCGTGGCCCCCTCGAGGGAAACAGGTGGGGGAATTTGTGTGGCAGGGTCCATGATTATTCCAGTAACTTCCCGGATAATATAATTCAAAATTAAAAAACTTTTTTTTTTTTTTTTTCACAGACCCCCAGCGCCACAAAAGCCCCTTAGTGTTACCTGCTAGGGATCCCTATCGATCGAGAGAGAGAGAGAGAGAGATAGACCCCCAGGCTCACCACTTGATGCTCAGAGTTTAACTGCAACAGGTTACAGCGCTGTCTTGACAAACAGGAAGTCTTTTGGCTGGCTGCCCAGGAAGAAAGGAGGCGGCTCCGCCCCTCTGCACGCCTTTCGGCGCCTCCCCTAGCTCCACGAGGTGTTTGGATCACCTCAAACATGGCCGCCCCCATGCTGGAGACACGAGGCTACGCCAAAATGGCGGCTCGTGCAATCCAGCAAAAAAAATGGCGGCGGCCTGTACCGAATAGCGGTGTGCTGCAGGGCACACAACACTATCTCTGCATGGGGTTTTTTGGCGTGGTTGGCGGTACCGGCCCTGGCGGACCTCATGGCCGTTCGGAAGGCCTGCTATAGCTGGAGATTTGACTAGGAAGGCAGTCTACATGTCCATGGCTTCTGACTGGTAGGTACCTTATTCTTATCACAGTAAGATTCCCAGACTGCCACTGATTACAATCTTTTAAACATGTATACAATTAGATTGTTAGCTCCCAAACCAAGCCTCCTGGCTTTTTGCACATAAAATCACACTCAAGTAGGGGGATTTGTGCCATGTTATAGGTTAGAGGGGGACTCTATCTTACCATACAGAGAGGGGCCCGCGTTCACCACAAGACCCGTCAGGGGGAAAAGGGGGAACATACTACTCACCATACCGGAACCAGGCGGGCACCAACTCCTAACAGTACCCCTCCCCACCGGGGCGGGAGGGCTGTCGACCAATACGGACGCCGTGACTCATGGTCTTTGGCGTTTCAGCGAGACGTTTAACTCGCGGGGTCAGTCCCTTAATGGGACTTTTGTCGCGGCCGACCCAGCGCGGAGCTATGGCCTGCACGCGCTCGTAGGCTGAACTGGGGTGACCACCGGATCTCAACATCCAGCCCGTCGCCCAGTTCAGCTTTCTTGCTTGAAGAACTCACAGGAACACTGGAGAAAAAAAGCGGTCTAAAAAATCTTAAGAAAAAAATCTTGCCAGGACCGAAGATCCCAGCAAGGTATCTAGGTCCTTACTCCTAACTAGACAGAAAATAACTGATTTGCTGAGGCAGAGAGAGAGAGAGGATATACCCTCTGGGACTGCCCCTAGGGTGTGGCCAGAGCATTTTAATTTCCTGTCTAGTCCTGCTCCTGTGGAGGCAACATAACCCGAAGGTGCTGTATCACCGAGGACTACGTCTGTCAATGAGCGATAGAGAAAGTCAGTTTTACAATGCCTCATGGGATGTGTAGTTCTGCAACAGCTGGAGGGCCGTAGTTTGAGGATCCCTGACCTAATGTGAACGTCTATAGGTGTTCAACATTTGTATCCAACAGCCTTAAATTGTGGAAAGGGTTTAGGTCAGGTGATGTAAACTACACAACCAAAAGCTTGTGGCCATCTGACCACACCTATGAGCTTGTTGGACAGCTCATTCCAAATCCATAAAATACAAAGTTTATCTCCTTTGGCGGTCTTAACAGACTCCATTCTTCGAAGAAGTCCTGACCGGGATTTTGAGGCGTTTATGGCAATTTGTGAGGCCAGGTACAGTTTGATGGGAAAACCTAGCTCGCTATCATTCCAATTCATCCCAAAAGGTGTTCAGTAAGGTTCAGGTAAGGTACTGATTTTGGGTGGGAAGACCTTGTTCACGGTCGTAATTCCAAATCATTTCATAAGTGTTCAGGTCCGGTACAGAGTTGGGTGGAGAGACCTGGCTCACCGTCATTCCAATTCATCTCATGTTCAGTAGGGTTTCGATCAGGTGCTAATGTAGGGTGGGAAAACCTGGCTCAATCAATGTTCCAATTCATTGCAAAGATGTTCAGTAGGATAGAGCAGTGGTCCTCAACTCCGGTCCTCAGGGCCCACTAACAGGCCAGATTTTAAGTATTACCTTGGGGAGATGCAGACTAGAATACTGCAATTACTGAGCAGCAAATTATATCACCTGGGATGTATTTCAGTTATCTTGCAAACCTGGTCTGTTAGTGGGCCCTGAGGACCACTGGGATAGAGGTCAGGGCTTAGAACAAGGGTCTTCAAACTATGGCCCTCCAGTTCAGGAACTACAATTCCCATCATGCCTAGTCATGTCTGAATGTCAGAGTTTTACAATGCCTCATGGGATGTGTAGTTCTGCAACAGCTGGAGGGCCGTAGTTTGAGGATCCCTGGCTTAGAACATAAAAAGGGTCTTCTGTTACGCCAAGGTTGGAAGGGCACAATTGCATACATGTTATGCTATATTGTTATCAATTCCCTTAAATAGAAACACAAGTTGTTTTGAGCATAGTGCGTGGGTGCTTTGATTTCTGCAAACCATCTTTCTGCAATTTTTCTAAAGCTCATCACTTCTTGCAGTTTACTTTTATGGCCCATCAAATCTGTAAGTGATCCAGCTTCACCCAATGTGAACAGGTATGTTTGTTCAGCATTTGTATCCAACAGCCTTATTGTGGGAAGGGTTATACATGTGATGAACACTATACTGCCAAAAGCTTGTGGACATCTGACTATCACACCTATACAAGCTTCATGAACTTCCCATTCCAAATCCATAGCCATGATGATAAATATGGAGTTGACCCCCTTTGGAGGCCATAACAGCTTCTATTGTTCTGATAAGTCCTCAACATGATTTTGGGGTGTTTGTGTCCCTTTGTGAGGCAAGGTACGGATGTTGGATGAGAGTCTTGGCTCACAATCATTATTTCAATTCATCTCATAGGCGTTCAGTAGGGGTGAGGTCAGGTACTGATGTGGGGTGGGAAGATCTGGCTTGCCGTTGTCATTCCAATTCATCTCATAGGTGTTCAGTGGAGTTCCGATCTGGTACTTATTTGGGGTTAGAAGACCTGACTCACGATCAATATTCCAATTCATTGCAAAGGTGTTCAGTAGGGTTGAGGTCAGGGCTTAGAACATAAAACGGGCCTTCACCAAAAACTGTTACGCCGAGGTCAGAAGGGCACAGTTGTTTATAGGTTGTATGCAGTAGCATTATTAATTCACTTAAAAGCCAGTCCACACTAGCGCGACTTGTCAGGCGACTTGGCAGCCTGACAAGTCGCGCTCCATTGACCGCTACAGGACCCGTTCTAATAGGAGCGACACAAGTCGCTCCGACTTAGAGAAAGGGTCCTGTACTACTTCGGGGCGACCTCGGAGCGACTTGCATAGACTTCCATTATTTGAAGTCCCTGCAAGTCGCTCCGAAGTCGTGGTGCATGGGAATTCACAAGTCGCCCCCGTAGTACAGAGTTGTGTCGCCCCAGTGTGAACCGACTCTAAATGGAAACACAAGTGGTCAATCATTTGAGGAGGGGGGGCTGTGTACTTTAGAGCATAGTATGTGGGTGCTTTGATTCCTGCAAACCCTATGTTTCTGCAAAAGCTTATCACTTCTTGCAGTTTACTTTTATGGCTCATCATATCTGCAAGTAATCTACACAACCAGAAGCAGTTCAGCCTGTTGAGCTATCATACGTGACAGCTGATAAAGATCTTAATCATCCTTGCAGCTGCAAAGCCGATGTCAGATTAATAGCATTATCAGAAACTCCAAGTTCTCCATGTGCCTTTATCAATCAATTCTATTTCCTGCGAACACCACCTACGCACAGGGAGTCATCGCAGAGCGTTCATCATTAAAGCCAAGCCGTCATACATTTCTTCAATTTACTATAATTAGAGAAGCCTCTGCAAAACCATCAGGATTATACCAAATTATGAGTTAGAAAATGGCTGGCTGGCCTAAGTTTGGATCATGACTTGAAGAGAACCTCCGGTCGAATTAAGAAAAACTCAATTGTGAAGCACAAGCCTTGCAGCAGTGTGGTTCAGGGTTCGACCAGCAACAAGAATACACGCATTAAGCATTTTAACGTTTTCCTTGTGTTTTCAGCGTGTTTTACTCCTGGGGCTTAAGTTGTCACACAACCTCTAAAAACATGGTGGAAAGTCAACTGGCTTCCAGCTAACAATGACCCGGAAAGTCAACTGGCTTCCAGTTAACAATGACCCGCAAAGTAAACTCTGAACTCGCCTTCAAACCCCACATCCAATCGCTGTCCAAATCTTGCCACCTCAGCCTCCACAACATCTCCAAAATACGCCCCTTTTTAACCAAAAGACACAACAAAACTCCTAGTTCACTCCTTGGTCCTCTCGCGCCTCGACTACTGCAATTCCCTTCTCGTTGGCTTACCTCTACACAGGTTATCCCCCCTTCAATCCATCATGAATGCTGCCGCCAGACTCATCCACCTTACCAATCGCTCAGTGTCCGCTGCTCCTCTCTGTCAAGCCCCCCACTGGCTTCCGCTCACCCAACGAATTAAATTCAAAATACTCACAACATCTTAAGGGCCGTACACACTTGACGAAAATTGGACGAAATATCCTCTGATTTTTCTCTGTCTTCTCAGCGTTCATTACCGGTTTTAGTCGACAGTGCATAAATGTTCACGAAATTTCTCGTCCGATTTTTTATTTTTTTTTTGGCACATTTGTTCCTAGACTTCCGGGTTGTCAGCAAATTCAGATCATGCGCGGTCTTTCGTATCCGATTTTTCACGGATGTACTGCATACACATTAAACGAAAATCGGTCGTCTGGGGACGGACAAAAAAAATTTTGGTGTTTGAGCCTCCATTTTTTTTCGTTGAAAATGTCGGCATCGGCTGCTGAAAGTTGTGTACACACTAGCCGAAAACCGTACGCTTTTACCTCGGACGGGATTTTTCGTCAGATTTTCTTCTAGTGTGTACCCTGCTTTACAAAGCAAACCACAGTTTAGCCCCCAGCTACATCACTAGACTTGTCTCAAAATACCAACCTAATCACTCTTCGTTCCTCTCAAAACCTCCTGCTCTCTAGCTCCCTCGTCACCTCCTCCCACGCTCGCCTCCAGGACTTTTCCAGAGCCTCTCCAATCCTATGGAACTCCTTACCCTTATCTGTGCGATTATCTCCCACTCTATTAGCTTTTAGGCGATCTCTGAAAATCCTCCTTTTCAAAGAAGCCTATCCTACCAACCCCTAACAAATGTACCTCCATTTTCTCCATCAACCCATCCCCCACGGTCATTGCCTTTTGTTTCACTTGACCCTCCCTTCTAGATTGTAAGCTCTAACGAGCAGGGCCCTCTAGTTTCTTCCTGTTTTGAACTGTATTGTCTTCCCTCACATTGTAAAGCGCTGCGCAAACTGTTGGCGCTATATAAATCCTGTATAATAATAAACTGGCTTGCAGCTAACAATGACCTGGAAAGTCAACTGGCTTCTAGCCAACACTGACCCATAACATCAAACTACAAACATGGCTGTACACTAGGCATATGGGGCTGTCTTCTCAGCGTTCATTACCGGTTTTAGTCGACAGTGCATAAATGTTCACGAAATTTCTCGTCCGATTTCTTGACCAAACACACCTTATGTTCTCGGAGAAGCTTTGTCCATAAGAATCATGAAGGGGGCAGGTGTCACTTTCCTTTCTGAAGTTTGTTTGCATATTACAGAGCCCTTGTCTCCAGGGGCTCTCCATCGAAGATCTAAAAGTACTCTGACATTACAACAGGCTTATGTTCAATAAATTGGAAACAAAAAAAGGTAGACAGACTTCTAAAAAGAGGAAGATCCTTTCACCGATCTCAAGAAAGAAGCTTTCAGCACAGCCTGGATCAATAAGGTTGGATGTGTTCTGTCTCCAGTGCCGTTCAATACCCAAACAGACAAAGCATTCCGAGGGGTTTGTGAAGGTGTTGGAATTCCAGCTTATATACCCAAGGACATGTAGAAAATAAACACTCAAAAGACAAAAACAATCATAACCAGCAAAAAAAAGACAAGTAGAAAAAATATTGCTTGAAAATAATGAATACAGCAAGTAATCGATTCCCAGAGGTCTACAAACTATGAACAAAGGGCCAGCTTACTGTCCTTCAGACTGAGGGGGCCAGACTCTGGCCAGTGGGAGTAGAAAATGCCCTGGCTTCAAAGTAAAGAATGCCCCATCATTGGTATAAGTGTCAGGAATAGTGCCCCATTGTTGGCATCAGGGGAAGGTATAGTGTCCCATCATTGGTGTCAGTGGGAGGAATAGTGCCCCATTATTGGTATCAGGGGAAGGAAGGTATAGTGCCTCATCATTGGTGCCAGTGGGAGGAATAGTGCCCCATCATTGGTGTCAGTGGGAGGATTAGTGCCCCATCATTGGTGTCAGTGGGAGGAATAGTGCCTCATCATTGGTGTCAGTGGGAGGAATAGTGCCCCATCATTGGTGTCAGTGGGGGAATAGTGCCCCATTATTGGTATCAGGGGAAGGTATAGTGCCTCATCATTGGTGCCAGTGGGAGGAATAGTGCCCCATCAATGGTGTCAGTGGGAGGATTAGTGCCCCATCATTGGTGTCAGTGGGAGGAATAGTGCCTCATCATTGGTGTCAGTGGGAGGAATAGTGCCCCATCATTGGTGTCAGTGGGGGAATAGTGCCCCATTATTGGTATCAGGGGAAGGTATAGTGCCTCATCATTGGTGGCAGTGGGAGGAATAGTGCCCTGTTGGTATCAGGGGAAGAAATAGTGCCCCATCAGGCTAGATCCGGCCCTGTTCTGTGAGCCTGTGCTGCAACACAATAGTTTGGCATGCAGTGTACCAAACCAAGACATGTACGACATTGTGCTTTGCTTGACAAACCACCAATATTTGGCCCATTTTGTGCTTCCCCGGAAACAGATTGTTTTGTTTTTTTTTTTTTAATGTCATTTAAAATTAGCATGGTGGCCAGCTGGAGCTCTTGGTGGAGTTCCTTTTTAAAATAGCACCCCAATTGTTTTTTTTTTTTTTTTTATTAGGCTGCTGCTGAAGCTTTCTTACATCGATGCTTTGGTAGTTCCAGAAAAAAAAAAAAAATAGCAGGATTTATTAACTGGTTTCATAAGTTCTGTCCATGTTTTTGACTTTGTAGGGATTATGCTAATGATTAGTTTTCTGGGTTCCTGGGAACTCTTCTGTCCCTTGTGCTTGGCAGCTGAAGTTTGTATGGTTCACACAGGAACGCTTCAGAGTTGCAGGGTCTGTCCCAAGTTTGAAACCCCCGGGTCAGGTTCCGTCAAAATCCGAAGGCTGGTGAACCGGCTAGAGTACTTTTTTTTGGAATCCATTCCAGCAGCTTTTGAGGTCGCCATAAACTCTCGGGGTCTCCAAAGCAAAGCCGAAGCCAAGAGTTTTCTCCTTCTATTTATTTTGAAACAGAAATAAATGTGCCCAGCAAGCGGAAGTCTGGGTATCTATAGCCGTGCTGACGCGATTCCCCTCCGAGCACACACACCATCTGGATTCTCAGCACGGGGGGCTGCATGTCATGTGTCAATGATTGCTAATAACTTTTTGTCTTGATAAGGAAAAAGAGAAGATGGCTTTTTAGAGATGAAACCAAGCAGATGTAAAAAGGCCTACAGCTAGTCTAATTACCGTATATACTCGAGTATAAGCCGACCCGACTATAAGCCGAGAACCCTAATTTTACCTTAAAAAAGTGGGAAAACTTATTGACTCAAGTATAAGCCTAGGGTGGGAAATGCAGCAGCTACTGGACCACTACAAGACACAAAACAGGGGCTGCGGGCATAGGTCATGGTAAGGGCATGGCACAGGTCATGGTAAGGGCATGGCACAGGTCATGGTAAGGGCATGGCACAGGTCATGGTAAGGGCATGGCACAGGTCATGGTACAGGCCAGGCACAGGTCATGGCACAGGCCAGGCACAGGTCATGGCACAGGCCAGGCACAGGTCATGGCACAGGCCATGGTACAGGCCATGGCACAGGTCATGGTACAGGCATGGCACAGGTCATGGTACAGGCATGGCACAGGTCATGGTACAGGCATGGCACAGGTCATGGCACAGGCATGGCACAGGTCATGGTACAGGCATGGCACAGGTCATGGTACAGGCATGGCACAAGAGATGCAGTGCTGCGGGCATGGTACAGGAGAATGTCCTGTACCCTGCCCGCAGCACTGCATGAGGAAATGCAGGGGCTGCGGAGGAGTCTCACTTACCTGTCGGTGAGCCGCTTTCGATTTAAAAATCGCGCCGCCCGGCTCCAATACTACGTCACCGCAAATGCGCCGCCGATGCTCGGGAAAACCCGAACACGTTCGGGTATTCCCCGGCATGCCGCACATGCGCAGTGACACGTCGGCACCATTTTTAAAAACACAGTGAAGCCAGTGACTTGAGTATAAGCCGAGGGGGGCACTTTCAGCATGAAAAAAACTTGGCTTATACTCGAGTATATACGGTATGTTAGCAGACCCAAAAACAAAATATAGCACAAATGGCTCACTACGCTTTAGTTGAGTGGTTTACTACTGGGCCTTAAGCCAAGCTGCAGATCCCCTATCCTAACCGCTCCCGAAGTATCCCTCAACCTTCCATGGTGAACCACAGTGCCACCCAGCCCCCCATAGTGCCCCCAACGTCCAATATGTGGGAGAGAGCCCTGCCCACCCGTGTCGATTTGTGGACGAGAGAGAGAGAGAGAGAGAGCACCGCCCTCCCGTGTCGATTTGTGGACAAGGGGGAGAGAGAGAGCACCGCCCTCCCGTGTCGATTTGTGGACAAGGGAGAGAGAGAGAGAGAGCACCGCCCTCCCGTGTCGATTTGTGGACAAGGGGGAGAGAGAGAGAGAGCACCGCCCTCCCGTGTCGATTTGTGGACAAGGGGGAGAGGGAGAGAGCACCGCCCTCCCGTGTCGATTTGTGGACAAGGGGGAGAGGGAGAGAGCACCGCCCTCCCGTGTCGATTTGTGGACAAGGGGGAGAGGGAGAGAGCACCGCCCTCCCGTGTCGATTTGTGGACAAGGGGGAGAGGGAGAGAGAGAGCACCGCCCTCCCGTGTCGATTTGTGGACAAGGGGGAGAGGGAGAGAGCACCGCCCTCCCGTGTCGATTTGTGGACAAGGGGGAGAGGGAGAGAGCACCGCCCTCCCGTGTCGATTTATGTGGACAAGGGGGAGAGAGAGAGCACCGCCCTCCCGTGTCGATTTATGTGGACAAGGGGGAGAGAGAGAGCACCGCCCTCCCGTGTCGATGAGAGGGAGAGAGAGAACCGCCCTCCCGTGTCGATGAGAGGGAGAGAGAGCACTGCCCTTCCGTGTCGATTTGTGGACAAGGGAGGGAGAGAGCACCCCACCCATGTAGATTTGTGGACAAGGGAGGGAGAGCACCCCACCCGTGTCGATTTGTGGACAACGGAGAACACACGTGTAGATTTGTGGACAAGAGAGCGCACTGCGCCTATGTAGATGAAGAAGCGCACACTACACAAGTGAATTGTGTGGACGAGGAAGAGCGCTCACTCTATGCTCGTTCCTCATACCAGCCATCCTAATTTACATGCAGGATGGTGCGGAACATCCAGAAAGCTACTTTTTATATGGCCAGGCTTTGTGGAATCATTGCTTTAAATTACATATCTGTAGCTCAAGCTAAGTACAATTTGTCTGCACTACACCATGATTTGTACACTACTTGGAGGTCCCTGAACGGCGCGATTAATGTCATTATAAAAAAGCTGAACCCTTAAATTCATAATATATATATATATATATATATATATATATATATATAAAAAAGTGCAATACACGACTGCCCGGACTCTTGAATGATGCCCACAGGTTGGACAGATCTAAGCGCAACATTTCAGCAGATTCAAAAATTTGTGAACCACCATTCCACCATCGCCATTCAAGAGAAAGTAATACAGATGGATTCTTTGTTGCCAAGCACTTTAATAGATTGAAAGAGAAAAAAAAAAAGTCATAGGTGAAGGCTGGGAGAGAAGTGGAGGATCTGGAAGCATTTGCATGTAAGTGGGAAAAGCCTGCTGTAGAATTGTATAGATCAGCTTTTCAGTTCTCGGAGAGATTCTGAGCGGAGGAGGGGGCCTGGGGGAACTTCAAAGCATTCCAAGTATGTGGCCAGGATGTAGAGGGAATTAAAGGCACAACACATCGCTTCAGAGGCAGGCTCCGGGGCCCTGGCTTGGCATTCCAGGCGGGCCCTTTCACAAGGAAAAGCCGGCTGGCTGCTGCTATGTCAATGGCCAACCACTACAAAAAAAAAAAAAATGCTTTTTTCTTCTTCCTTTATGCTCCAACAATGTGACACTAGTAAAATGGAGGCGATGACTCTGCCAGACGCTGAGACAATGACATTAAAGAGATGCGTGAACCCGCCATATTAAAAAGGAATTCACACTTCCTTGTAACAAGCTGCCACATTCCAAGAATCCAATAAATTCCCAATGACCTTAATTGCAGTTTGCAAGACTGAAGCTTAGAGGAGCAGCAGTATGGCGGCCATGGACGCAATCAGTATACTCCTCCCTAGCCCTGCACAGAAAGGTTAAGGAACTTCACCCGCCCCCTTTTTTTGGGTCCCCTCGTAATTTTTTGTTATTTGTATTGAACCTCTGGACACATCATCAAGCATGGTCTATTGTAATCGACCGCTCAGCTGCCGAAGATCCAGTCCCACACCGCCATCTTTTTTGTTGCATCATCAGGAGCTGGCTGTTCCAAGCGGAGCTACGGCCTCAAATACTTTAACTAAAAATACCCCAATAATACTAATCCATCGCCCTTTACAGAACCGCTATTCTCATACTTAAAAAAGGTGTACAGTATTGGATTTTAGTCGAAATCTTACTTTTAAAAACGCTGTGAGCGCGGCCATCTTGGATGTGGGCATCTGAAGCCACAGTGTAATCTGCTGTGTCCTTCTTCCTGATTCCAAGGAGTGTTCTGGGAGTTCTTCCTGATTCCAGCCTCCTGGGAGTGATGACCAAAAGCTCCCAGGATGCAATGCGAAGGCGGAAGTGATGTCGGTGGCCGCGGCCCCAGAGGGGGGGAGAAGGAGGAAGTACAATCAAAAATGCCCTGAAAATAAGGTAAGGGACCCCCGAAAAAAATTGAAAATGCCCAATTGTTGATCAGCATAGCGAGCACTCCAGGAATTGCTAAAGTTGCAAAATAGGCCGGAACTCCACTTTAAAGTTGTTGCAACTAACCCCTAGTGATGTGCATGTGCCAAGGCGCATATTTGGGAGCCAGCTGCAAGAAGCCGGCCCTAATGATGCGCTGCTAACTTATTTGTATTATACATGTAGCACTACTCCCTTGGGAGCTGCTGGTTACGGATTCCCCTGGGTTACCCTTAGCAACAACTTGACAATAAAGCATGCCCAAACTCCAAAGTCTAGGGTTTTTTTTTTTTTGTAGTTTTATTTGAGAACTTGGATAGGAGAAGGGATGAGTGGGATACTCCAACTTGAATAACTAGGCACACTTTGCTGGGACTGCTGAATAACTGAATGCGGCAAGACCGCTGCTTCACCTTGCCTATGCAGTAAAGAAGTATTTAGATAAGCTGTACTGTAGAACATTCTTCAGGGCCCTTCCTGGTACCCCCTTTGCAGAACACTCTTCAGGACCCTTCCTGGTACACCTTTTGTCCCCATTTTTCATGGCACCCCCTTTACTGTAACTGTTTAAGCTGGCTCTCTGATCCCCTGACTTCGCTGGAGTGGTCCCCCTTCCTGGGCAGACCCGTTGGCAAGTCCCTTAGTACTCACGGACAGTTTTTCCGAGAGACCCTGCCAGCAGCTTCACTGGATCCTCTGCAGCTCAGCTCCACACCTGGTTCATTAGGCCGACTGCCTACGACCAACTTCCTCACACACAGCAGGAGGAGAGACAGCTGTCAGCCGCCTCCTGGGACTCTGCTTCCCGCCAAAGACGCCCTGTCACATGTCCCCTCAGCGTTTATGAGCAATCCCAGGATGCACTGCAAGAATGCCCTCCCACTGGGACTCCCACAAAAGCCGATGTGTCACTGGCTAGGTTTCCTCCACTGTCCAACAAGCTCCCTCATTGGATACAGTGGGGACACTCCCTCAGACCCAGTTAATCACACCTGGAAACATGTGACAGGCAACCTTATAGATCAGGCTTCCCTGATAAGCAGAAGGAGCGATAGATGCATTTACCTAGCAGGGGTGCTACATACCCATTCACAAATACAGTGTTGAACATCACTGGCACATCGCCATCTTTTTTTCGTTACTTCATCAAGAGCTTGCTGTTCCTTTAAGTTGTAGCAGCTGGCCTCCAATGACATTCATACGCCACGGCGCATCATCAGGGGCCAGGTAGAGACAGGCAACCCAGATGAGGCGCTGCCAAATGATTCCACCACAGACTGCTGTAATCCATTGCTCTACTGCCGAAGAGCCAATTTTGCTGAGTCATTGGGAGCCAGTTGTCTTTTCTGAGTTCTTGAGCTGCGAAATGCGTTCGTCATATGTATGAATCTTTGGGCGTTTCTTCCAGATCAGTAATGCAGTGCAACACTTTCTGTAAGACCACTCACTGCTGTGCTCTCCTTGTGCAGGATGACTGGCCCTGTCTCCGCCCCCCTTATGAAGTTTTCTGCAAGCAGCCTGTAGTGGGTGGAGCTTGCTGGGTCCCTCCCACAGCACATCTTTTGAACAAAATGCACAGCAAGTGATTATGTCACTGGTAGGGGATAGGACCATATATCAGGCAGCCGATATGCACTTTACCCGATATAATCGGTATTGGCCCCGGAACTGGCCGATACTGCCGATATTTTTGTGACGTCATTCTGCCTTCCTTGCCTTGGACAGCCTTGTCTGTATTCAGAACTAGTCTTGCGGGAGTGTATCGCAGCCATACACCCACCCACAGGCCCTGTACCAGCGAGCCAGCCACCCACCGGACCGGTGCCAGCCAACCACCCATCACAGGGTGCCAACCACCCATCACAGGGTGCCAGCCAACCATCACAGGGTGCCAGCCAACCATCACAGGGTGCCAGCCAACCATCACAGGGTGCCAGCCAGCCATCACAGGGTGCCAGCCAGCCAATCGCCCATCACAGGGTGCCAGCCAGCCAATCGCCCATCACAGGGTGCCAGCCAATCGCCCATCACAGGGTGCCAGCCAGCCAATCACCCATCACAGGGTGCCAGCCAGCCAATCACCCATCACAGGGTGCCAGCCAGCCAATCACCCATCACAGGGTGCCAGCCAGCCAATCACCCATCACAGGGTGCCACCCAGCTATTAAGCATTACACAAAAATTAACATGTTCCAGTACCAGATGTGTTAAAAATTGTCTTTTTTTCAAAAGTTTAAATGTACTAAATATCGGCCTATACCGATACGTTGTGACCAAAATTTTGTTATCGGCCCTGAAAAAAAAAAAAAAAAACACACCATATCGGTCTATCCCTACACGGTGGTAATATCTAGGTTTGCAGAAGGCATTTGGCGCACACAAAGCAGATTTTCTGCTACTGAGTAATATATATTTTTAACAAAAAATTTTGTGCGTGGAGTTCAGCTTTAGGTAATACAGACGCATGAAATCTTGTGAAATCGAGATGAAATCTGTGGCATCTTGGAATGTAGCCTTCCCAGGATTAAAAAAAAGGAGGGCAAGAGAGCTAGAGATTGTGCAAAGGTGAGAGAATGGTAGCGACCGATCGGTCGAAAAGGTCCGCTTAACGTTAAGGCTTCAACAAGCCCCAATCACTCTCAGTATTGTGGTTTGCACACATATTGCACTCCATAATGTACAGTGTAGACTGCAGACAGGAGAACTGTAAACAAAGCTTACACCGGCTTGTACCAGCACAGCTAAAGACAGTGAAGGGAAGAGCTTAGGTCTGCAAAGTGGCATTGGAATCCCTGGACTTAGAAATAAAGGCAAATAGGCTTTAAAGTGCAGCAATCCTTGGAAGTCCAACCGAGTGCAAAAAGGAGAGTCTCTCAGCCGACTTCATTATCAGGCTTTGAAGACGCTGCCAAGCGAGAAACTGGAAAGTACCGACGTCAAATGGTCACCTGCCTTGACCTACGTCAACACCTGCAACTGGCTCGCTGGTTCTGTTAAAGGTCAATGAAAGACACAAGAACAGCGATCATAAGAATCCTGAGCAATGGAGATTTGTACATGACACGGATTACTATACGGGGATGTGCCCACCCCCCACACGCAGCTAAGCTTTCCTCCCCCTCCGAACGCCCACCTAAGGTATTGAGACCGAACAAAGGTGAGAGGAGGATTAAATACATGGGAGCCGCTTTACCCGCATAAGGATTTGTATATAGGAGAACAAAAAAAAAAAAAATGTATATTGTAGAATGAAAAAAAAAAAAAACACACACACACACACACACACACACACACACACACACACACACACACAAACAAATCTTCATATAGCACCCTCCTAGGTAGGTGCTAGTGAGAGAAGTATAGTTTTGAGCTCTGTCTGCTTACCAGAGGGACTGCAGGTAAATCTATATTACCCTCTGCCTACCAGAGAGCAGAATCTGTTAGTGAGATCTGCTTATTGTGCTCAGTTTGGCATTCAGTCTGGAGAGTGTTTCGCATTGGTCCAATAGGGAGGCATGTTGGACAGTGGGAGGAAACCTGACAAATGGGTGCATAGGCTTTTGATACAGTCCTGATAATTGGCAGAGGGCAGGTCGCCCTGGTGCATTCTAGGATACTGTATAAAAGCCAGGTGCTCATGTGCTACGATGTCTTTGGCTGGAGAGCAGAGTCCTGGAGGGGGGGGGGGGGGGAGGGGTTGCTACTCCTTTGAAGAGGTGCCATGCAGTCGCAGGAGGTTGTCCTGAGGAATGGATGAGAGGAGCTGAACCCAGGGGTCCAGCAGAGCTGACAGAGTGGAGACACTGGAGACCCTGGGACCACAGAATCGTGAGTACAGGGTCTCGTGTCAAGGGGCCTGACCCGAGGGGGGCCACCCCCAAGTGTAGGATAGTCAATGAATGGGTGTCAGCAGTGAAGAAGAAAGAGGGTGATAGTGAGAGTGTCCTGAAGAGAACGGTCAGTTCACCAAGTCGTCTTAAGGAAAGAGACCAAATCCAAGTTCATTCATAGTGGCAGGGTGAATCAACAGCCTAGCTGTATCGTAAGATAGGAGTCCTCAAGCATTGTCTATAGTCCAAGTTGGAGTATCCCACTATTCCCTTCTCCGATCCCCATTTAAAATAAGACAAAAAAAAAAAAAAAAAAACACCAAATACCTCACGGACTGATTATGGAGAGGGAGGAGAAGGCCAAGGGAGGAGAAGGCCAAGGGAGGAGAAGGCCAAGGGAGGAGAAGGCCAAGGGAGGAGAAGGCCAAGGGAGGAGAAGGCCAAGGGAGGAGAAGGCCAAGGGAGGAGAAGGCCAAGGGAGGAGAAGGCCAAGGGAGGAGAAGGCCAAGGGAGGAGAAGGCCAAGGGAGGAGAAGGCCAAGGGAGGAGAAGGCCAAGGGAGGAGAAGGCCAAGGGAGGAGAAGGCCAAGGGAGGAGAAGGCCAAGGGAGGAGAAGGCCAAGGGAGGAGAAGGCCAAGGGAGGAGAAGGCCAAGGGAGGAGAAGGCCAAGGGAGGAGAAGGCCAAGGGAGGAGAAGGCCAAGGGAGGAGAAGGCCAAGGGAGGAGAAGGCCAAGGGAGGAGAAGGCCAAGGACTACAAACTGTCATTGTATGCTGGTAACTCAGGGGGACCCGTAAAAGTGAAATCTGGGGGAAATTACAGGGGCAGTGCTACATCCATATACACCAGGTGGCTGCTAGAACATCAAATTACCACATATTCAGAATATAAGTATTGCGCTACTTGGGTGTACCATAACACAATAAAATTTAATTTACAATGAAATAAATGAACAGTGCAAAAAATGCAAAGAATAAAAACTGTATAACGATTAAAAATTGTGTAGTCCAAAAGATCTGTAAGTGGTTGAAAATCAAGTCCATAAGAACAATTCCAAAAAATGTGCAAAATGACAAAGTGCTTGTGCTCGCCTCCAGAAGTTAAAGATGGCCGCTCACCTCACGTTCTGACCCCTGTTTTACCAATGGGTCAGAACCAGCAGTTCCCCTCTGGGGGGTATAAGAGGACCCTGGTGTCTTATGAGCACTAGAAATCCTCTATCCCTCTTACTTCCTCCTCATTGAGCCATTTGGACACCCCAAAAACCAAAGTTAAAAAAAGATTCAGCAGGCTAGTCCATTTTGCTGAAATTTCATTGCAGCAACTGAGAATGGTCCTGACAGAATGGTCCTGACAATGTGGGGGCATGCTCCTAATGAGACCACGGAGCGTGTCCTGGGGTATTTCCTCCCAGATCTGGACCAGGGCATCACTGAGCTCCTGAACAGACTGAGGTACAAACTGGTGGTGTCCGATGGACTGAAACATGTCCCAGAGGTGTTCTATTGGATTTAGGTCAGGCGAGCGTGGAGGGGCCATTCATTAGTATGATGCCTTCATCCTCCAGGAACTGGCTGCATACTCTCGCCACATGAGGTTCAGGCATGGTCTTGCACCAGAAGGAAACCAGGACCCACTCCACCAGCGTAGGGTCTGACAATGGGTCCAAGGATTTCATCCCGAAACCTTACATTGAAAGCCTGGCCTCTGGTTCCTAGAAATGCCACCAATACATTGAAAGCCTGGCCTCTGGTTCCTAGAAATGCCACCAATACATTGAAAGCCTGGCCTCTGGTTCCTAGAAATGCCACCAATACATTGAAAGCCTGGCCTCTGGTTCCTAGAAATGCCACCAATACATTGAAAGCCGGGCCTCTGGTTCCTAGAAATGCCACCAGGGTCTATGTAGTGGAAGATAAAGTGGCGTTTCGGAAACTGCAGTTAAAAGGAAGAGGCTCCCGTTTTCTTTAGATGCTTTACTTTCGATTGTTCAAAAAAAAAAAAAAAAAAAAAAAAAAAAAAAAAAAATTTTCTACAAATCCCTATCAACAAAAATGTAGACGTGTTGGAGTTAATAAACCTTCTTGAGAGCTACCAGCCGCACAAAAAGGTGGATGGTGGCTCTTACCTTGGCTGTCACTGAAAGTTTTCTAATGGATATCAGAAACCAAAAGTAGTTCCCCATCATGCATCTTTTTTCGAAAAAAACAAAACTACAAATCCCTTTAGAACACAAAGATATGGAAGTATTGGGGATCCATTAAAGATTAATTCCGGGTATAGATTATCTTGCATAGTTACCATAGAGACCAGAGCTTTCATTGACAGCCGGCTTTGAGAGCCTTCCTTTTTTGTTGTGTTAAATATGGAGATTAGAAAAAGTTTTTTCCAGATAAAATGATCACTTGATCAGGAACCACTTTGATTGGTTCCTGATCTTCAGGATGGACCAGTGTTTTCAGTGACACCCAGTGTTGAAAGCCACCAGCTACTGGATTAATGCAACTATATTAATACCTGGAATCCGACTTTATTCAACTTCCTGGAGAACTACCAGATGCACAATGTGGCAGCTGGTGGCTCAACCCTGGCTGTCACTGAAAGCTCTGGTCCCTCCTGAAGATCAGGAACCAATCAAGGTTGTTTCTGGTCATGTGAATTTTGGCAGATAAATTCTACAAAACCCTTATATTTGACAAAACAAAAATATAGAAGTATTGGGGAAAGGTCAAGGTCAATGAAAATCTTCAACCACCACTAGCCTCGAAAAACGTTGACTGGTGGCTTTCAACACTGGACATCATTAAAAAGCTCTGGTCCTTACTGAAGATCAAGAACCAAAGTGGTTTACGATCATTTTGTCAGAAAAACTGAAAATTCAACAAAGCCCTAATATTTGACAAAACAAAAATATAGAAGTATTGGGGATAGGTCAATAAAAATCTGCAAACACCACTAACCTCACAAAACGTTGACTGGTGGCTTTCAACACTGGACATCCTTAAAAAGCTCTGGTCCTTACTGAAGATCAGGAACCAAAGTGGTTTTCATGTGATCATTTTCAGACCAAAAAAAAAATCTAGCCCTTCTATTTGACAAAACAAATATGGAAGTATTTGGGATGGGTGAACCAAACTGAGGAGTGACCAGTTGTACCAAGCCTTGGCTAATGGCTTTCAACACTGGTCATTGCTTAAAGCTCTGGTCCTTACTGAAGATAAAGAACCAAAGTGGTTTTCGATCATTTTGTCAGAAAACAGAAAATTCAACAAAGCCCTTATATTTGACAAAACAAAAAATATGGAAGTATTTGGGATAGGTCAATTAAAAACTCGAGTGACCAGCTGTACGAAGCGTTGGCTGATGGCTCTCAACACTGGACAAGATCAGCAATCAAAGCTCCCAATCGATTGATCACTTTGTCAATTTACACCTTACAGCTCTGCTTAAAAAAAATTAAAACAAAAAATGTCCAGTTCCTCATTGGGCAGCACTAAAAAACAAGAAAAATAAAAACATGGACAGCCACTTTGTTTATCAAAGCAGCCTGCATGCCTTTCCATAACTCCATGTCATGTTCCACTGGCCGCCAATAATCCATCGAAGCAGCAGATCTTTATATGGAAATCTTTGGAATCCCAGCAACGTGCTAACCCGGAATGTTCCAAGCGAAGGGAACTGTCAATAACATAAAAGCGATTTGACCAGCTGACATACCCAATCTGACTTTGAACCCCAAGCGAGGTAACGGGCAGCCAACAGCCCAATATTTGGGAATGGGTTGGAGTGATGGGGACAGCTGGATGTATATAATCAGCTCCCTGGCATTCCCACCCATACCGTCACATACATTCTCAGAGTGACAAGGTCGCAGCTCAGGTCGGGAATAATTAAGTGGAGAGGAAGGGATAAGTTTTCAGTTATCATATGAACAAACAGCTGGAGGGGTATGAAAAGGGCAAACCCCACCACTGAACCAACCAATGAAAAGGATTTAAAAGTGGCAACTTTTTGTCTTTGATTTGGATGCTGTTCACACAGGATTGGGTTTGTAAATTGTAATCTAAGTACAAGCATGGACAAAGCATTTCAGAAACTTCCAACATTTTTTTTTTATTTTTTTTTAACACAAAAAAAAAAAAATAAAAAAAAAAACACCTGTACTAAGGAGAAAAAGGCAGGATGTCAGTGAGGACCTCCTGCTTTCCCATTAAACTGAATACAACCCTCACTGGAGTACAGAATCCGGGAACCTGATTAAAGGAGACAGATTTTAGGTGGAACCCTCAGCCAGATTCACTATTGTAACCTGCCTTAGGACTGCAGTATAAGACATTTATTGCAATACAGATCAAATGCCAACAATATCAATAATATTTATTGTATTTATTATACAATTATTGCAATACATATAAAATGCTAATAACAATAATGCATTATTTTACAAAAAGCATTTTAGAAGATATATATATATATATATTTTTTTTTAGAAGATGGTACTTTTAGTTAAACTAGTATTTTTATTAAAACTGGTAATTTTAGTAAGATAGTACTACCACTGATAAATAGGATGTTGAATAATAATAATCATCCATGGTTTCGTTATTGCAGCCATGATTTTTATTAAGATATAATAAATATACAACTACCACCACCCATAATAATATTATTAACAACAACTCCTATTGTTTTATTACTATTTTATAAGGATTTATTTTTAATATATATCGTTTTTATTTAGATATTACTAATAATTCTATTTTATTTTTGGTTATGAAAATTATATCATTTTTATTATTATTATTCTACAGGATTTATATAGCGCCAACAGTTTGCGCAGCGCTTAACAAAATGAGGGCAGACATTACAGTTACACTACAATTTGGAACAAAAGGAATCAGAGGGCCCTGCTCGTTAGAGCTTACTGAGATCATTATCAGCCAACAAGGATTAATACAATTTTTAGAATGACTGTTTATTAAAAAAAAAAAAATACTACTAATATGAAAAAAAAAAAAAAAAACACTACTACTACAATAAAAATTTTAAACGACTATTTGCTAGGGATGCACCGATACCGGTATAGTTGCAGACACCAAGTATTTTCACGAGTGCTCGTGAAAATCCTCCCGATACCGAAACTTTGCTTCCATACAAAATTGGCACTGATTGCACTGCAAAGAATCGCATACAATTTGAACGGTAGGTAATGTGGTGGGATTCCAGTCCAAATCACAGGAGGTTTCCCGCACTGTTCCTGTGTGAACCCAGGGTGAAATCACTGACAAGCCTGGGTTCACACATTAGCAGTGCAAGAAACTTCATGCAATTCGGGCATTAATCGCAGCACACCCCCATTCACATTACATGCGATTCTTTGCAGTGTAATTTGTGCCAATTCATTTTGTGTATGGACACAGTTTTGGTCTCGGGATCATTTTCACAAGTAATTTATATAAATAAAAAACACACAGTACAGACCAAAAGTTTGGACACACCTTCTCCATCAAAGAGTTTTCTTTATTTTCATGACTATGAAAGTTGTAGAGTCACACTTCAAGAGGAAGTCACCTGAAATGGTTTTCACTTCACAGGTGTGCCCTGTCAGGTTTAATAAGTGTGATTTCTTGCCTTATAAATGGGGTTGGGACCATCAGTTGTGTTGTGCAGAAGTCAGGTGGATACACAGCTGATAGTCCTACTGAATAGACTGTTAGAATCAGGGCTGTCTTTAACCACTTTACCTCCGCTCACATGGAGGCTACTGCGGCAAAGTGCCGCGATCCCGTCCAGCGACGTAGACCTAGGTCGCTGGACTCCGCCCCTTGTGGGCGGCGCGCGAGGCTCGCTCCCGCTGTGTTCATTCACAGCGGGAGTCGGGCCAGGGGAGGAGCAGCGGCGATTGCCGCTGCTCTGCCCCGATCGTCGGGGATCGAGTCTGGAGATCCGCCCGCTGTGTGTAAACAGAGCGGGCGGATCTCCATAGTGACAGGGACTGACAGATCGGAGTGTTCAGCATAGCTGAACATCCGATCTGTCCCTGTGTCACACAGTCACCTCCCCCCCCACACGTCAGTAAGCACCAGGCATACATTAACCCCTCCCTCTCCAATAAAATTAACCCCTTCCCTGCCAGTGTCATTTTACAGTAACAGTGCATATTTTTAGCACTGATTACTGTAGAAATGTCACTGGTACCCCCAAAAGTGTCAAAAATGTCAGTCAAGGGTCCGATCTGTCCGCCGCAATGTCGCAGTCCTGAAAAAAAAAAAAAAAAAAAAAAAAAAAAAAAAAAAATCGCAGATCACCGCCATTACGCGTTAAAAAAAAAAAAACACCAAAAATGACAGAAATCTTTCCCTTTGTTAGTAAACGCAATAACTTTTGCGCAAACCAATCAAAATACGCTTATTGCGATTTTTTTTTACTAAACATAGGTAGCAGAAAACAAATTGGCCAAAAATTTAAAAAAAATTTGATTTTTACATTTTTTCTGGGGGGAATTTCACATAAAAAAAATGTGAAAAATATTGTTATTTTTTCAAAATAAACGCTCTTTTGTTTATAGCGCAAAAAAATAAAAATCGCACAGGTGATCAAATACCACCAAAAGAAAGCTCTGTTTGTGAGAAAAAAAAAAAAAAAGGACGTAAATTTCGTTTGGGTACGGCGTCGCACGACCGCGCAATTGTCAGTTAAAGTCGCACAGCGCCGAATCGCAAAAAGTGGCCTGGACGGAAGACAGCAAAATCCTCCGGTGGTAAAGTGGTTAACACAGGGCAAAAGGGGCAGCTGCCCCGAGTCTAGCCAAGTCTAGTCATTGTTGTGGGGCCCAAAGCAGCTGCCCCTTGAGCCCCCAAATAGTTGATAAGTGGATTCAAGAGGGCCCAAGAAAATTTTTGCCCGGGGTCCAATCAAGAATAAAGACGGCCCTGGTTAGAATTTGTATTATAGCAAGAAAAAAGCAGCTAAGTACAGGAAAACGAGTGGCAGAAGAGACTTGTTTGGGCTAATGAACACAAGGAATGGACATTAGACCAGTGGAAATCTGTGCTTTGGTCTGATGAGTCCTAATTTGAGATCTTTGGTTCCAACCACCGTGTCTTTGTGTGACGCAGAAAAGGTGAACGGATGGACTCTACATGCCTGGTTCCAACCGCGAAGCATGGAGGAGGAGGTGTGATGGTGTGGGGGTGCTTTGTGGGTGACACTGTTGGGGATTTACTCAAAATTGAAGGTATATTGAACCAGCATGGCTACCACAGCATCTTGCAGCGGCATGTTATTCCATCCGGTTTGCGTTTGGTTGGACCATCATTTATTTTTCAACAGGACAATGACCCCAAACACACCTCCAGGCTGTGTAAAGGCTATTTGACCAAGAAGAAGAGTGATGGGGTGCTGCGCCAGATGACCTCCACAGTCACCGGACCTGAACCCAATGGAGATTGTTTGGGGTGAGCTGGACCGCAGAGTGAAAGCAAAAGGGCCAACAAGTGCCAAGCATCTCTGGGAACTCCTTCAAGACTGTTGGAAAACCATTTCAGGTGACATCAAGAGAATGCCAAGAGTGTGCAAAGCAGTAATCAAAGCAAAAGGTGGCTACTTAGAAGAACCTAGAATGACATATTTTCAGTTGTTTCACACTTTTTTGTTATGTATATAATTCCACATGTGTTAATTCATAGTTTTGATGCCTTCAGTGAGAATCTACAATTTTCATAGTCATGAAAATAAAGAAAAAACTCTTTGAATGAGAAGGCGTGTCCAAACTTTTGGTCTGTACTGTATATATATATATATATATATATATATATATATATATATATATATATATATATATATATATATATATATATATATATATATATATATATATATATATATATATATATATATATATATATATATACATATACATATACATATACATATACATACACACACTAATATATATATATATATATATATATATATATATACACACACACACACACACACACACATAATAAATATATATATATATATATATATATATATATATACATATACACACACATAAAAAATTTCATTCCCTTATAAAATTAGTAATAATAATATGCTATTACTATTGGTAGTAGTAATAGCTTAATAAAAATGTAATAAATAATGCAAGCCCATTCATTTTGTATAGACGCAAATCGCACCGCAAAGTATCAGTACTCCTACACGCCGATAAAAATCTGGTATCTGTGCTTCCCTATTATTGCCATTGTTCTTATTTCATTTATATACAATTTTTTTTTTTTTATTATTTATGTAAACATGCACCAATATACAATGTCAGTAAACAACCCTTTGCGGTGTTAGTAGAAGCTTTCCAGCGTTTGCATGGACTGCGTGCCTCTATGCCGATTTGCATGCAGCTTCCGGAAAATTCATCAACAAAGGACAAGTGTTAAACCACATGATATTCTTAGCAAAACATTGTAGTCATGTTGAGAAACCCAATAAAAAAATATTTTCTGCTTGGAAATTTTTTTTTTTTTTTTTAGAACGAACATAATCTTGTCAAAAAGATTTAGCTTTAGCAACTTTAATACCCAAACCTGCACTTCTGCAAAGCTAAAAACATCCAGTTCCGAGAGTGAAGGATCGCACAGCCTGCCCAGCAGGGTGGATAAAAATATTTATTTTATTTATTTTTTTTTATTTAAATAGAATTTTTTTTATTTTTAGCAAAATGTAACTAAAAATGCTGGATTAAAAATCTACGTAAAAATAATTTTCTATTTAAAAGATATCATAATTTAGTTTATGCAGCATGAAATGGAGCTTAGTTTTGTAGCATGGAGGCTGTATATTCTGCAATATTTAAATTTTTGTGGCTAACTCATTCAATGAATCAAAGCTCTGCAAGCTGAGAACATGCGCTGCATTAATGCATTCACATCATTTCACAGTAACCATGAGATAAAACAAGAAGAAGGTCAGGAATATTATTTTATCCCATTGTTTTGCAAATCTATGTACACTGCAAACTGTATGATTGAACCGGTTCTGATATCGCTGTTTTACTAACCTGGCAGCTTATTATTCTAAATAGGAAACCTTGATTTTGTTTGCAAATATAAAAGATTCTAACTACCAGCAAGAATAGAGCCTTACACTGTGGGACAGAGATGACAGTTGCCCTTTGCAAATTATGGTTTAAATCAAGCTTTTACTAGGGATTTAAAATCAAATCCACCCTCCCGTCCAGTGACCCAACTTCTTCTGCTCCAGTTAAACTACACAGCTTGGTCATTCCTCTGCCCCCAGCCTGTAACTGGCCAGGGAAAGAGCAGCAGCAGGCCAATGAGTCATCACTCTGCTCCCCCTCCTATTAGAATGTCCCTAGAAGCATTGCTTTCCATCCATCTGAGATCCTGAGAAGCCATCCAGACAGCACAGCCATCCCAGTGACCTGACCTTTTCTCTGCTCTAGTTGGAACCACAAAACTTGGTCATCTCCCCTCCCCAGCCTGTGATTGGTCAGCAACACTCTGCTTTCTGTCCTATCAGAATCTTTTCTATGGGCACATGTCAATGCAGCACATTGCTCCCCAGTGCTGCCCTTCCCAGTCCAACGGCTAATGCACAATGGGGGACAAAAGGTTAAAATCAGGTATTTGTGTTAGCTGCATTTACAAGACATTCTATTTTTTTTTTCTTTAACCACTTAAGCCCCGGAGGATTTTCCTGCTCAAAGACCAGACCCTATTTTGCGATTAGGCACTGCGTGATTTTAACGGACAATTGCGCGGTCGTGCGACGATGTACCTAGACGAAATAGACATTTTTTTCCCACAAATAGAGCTTTTGGTGGTATTTGATCACCTGTGACAATTTTGAAAAAAATTATATTTTTCACATAAAGGTATAAATCTAAATTTAACATTTTAGGCCAATTTGTTTTCTGCTGCATACTTTTGGTAAAACAAAAACTGCAATAAGCGTATTTTGATTGGTTTGCGCAAAAGTTATTGCATTTAATAACTACGGGAAAGATTGTCATTTTTATTTATTTTTTTTTTTTAAATCTGCGATTTTTTTTAGCAGGACTGCGACATTGCGGCGGACAAATCGGACACTTGACTGACATTTTTGACACTTTTGGGGGTACCAGTGACATTACTACAGTAATCAGTGCTATACATATGCAAGGTTACTGTAAAAATTACACTGGCAGGGAAGGGGTTAACTTTATTAGTGATCAAGGGGTTAAGTGTGTCCCTAGGGGCGTGCTTCTAACTGTCAAGGGGCGTGGCTTTTGATGTAACCACAGAGACATACGATCCTACATAGCAGGATCGTATGATCTCTGCAGTTACACCAGGGAGAATGACAGGCGGCTTTGTTTACATCAGCCGCCTGCCTCTCCCTCTCCAGCGGGAGATTGCGAGTGGCCGGCAGACATCGGAGCCGCCGGTCACTCGCGTGGGGACCTCAGTGAACGAGCGGGGGTGGGAGCGCGCCTCCCGCAGGCTCCTGGGTGAGCGACGTAGTACCAAGTCACTTTGCCCAGGAGGGGCTGACCGCCGCAGTAAATGTACTTGCGGCGGTCAGCAAGTGGTTAACCGCTTGCCTACCTGGGCAATTTTTTTGCACATTCTAAAATCTGCTTTTGCTAGAAATTCCCTCATCGGAAAATCCATTTCTCTGATGTTCATTGACGGACAGAGCTGCTGATCTTCTTAACCATTGGAATGTCCCAAAGCAGTGTTAAACATGAGGGGTGGGAACAGTAGAAAATTCCCAAGGCTAAACAGTAGCCAACCAGGCAACAGGAACAGTAAAAAATTCCCAAGGCTAAACAGTAGCCAACCAGGCAACAGGAACAGCAAAAAAATTCCCAAGGCTAAACAGTAGTCAACCAGGCAACAAGAGCCCACCTGAAAAAAAATAAAAATAAATAAATACACCCTCAAAGAGGATCAGGTCCTCCAAACTGCAGCCAGCAAAGCCTTGCAGCCAAAAGAAGCATCCAAAGATAGAAAAACATCCACTTTAGAAAAACATCCACTTTATAAAACTTTGCACCGACGACCAGGTGGCCGCCTTGCACACCTACATCACTGATGACAGAAGGCCCAGGAGGCACTAAGACCCCGAGTAGAGTGCACCTTAACAGGGAAAAGGAGGAACCTGACCCTTAATGGAATAAGCCTGAACCACAGACTGTCTGATCCATCTGGAAATGGTCAAAGCAGAAGCAGTCAACCCTCTGCAAGGTCCATCCGTGAGGACAAAATAGTGAGTCCGAGTCTTGACTACGTGGGTTATACTGCCCCCTACAGGAGTAGGACACTAGGCAGAAAATAACTCGACTACGCTTATGGGGCAGTCCAAGGGGGTATAATCCCACTCTGCTTTAGGTACTCGGTTTTGTTACAAGCAGTGTCTGAAGAGAAAAATCCATAGAGGGGTGGGTGTTGAGTCCATCAGAGAGATGGATTTTACGATAAGTCAAAAATCCCCATTTTCTTTTTCATTCATTGACGGACACAGCTCCTGACCTCCTTCTTGACTCGGTGGGACGTCCCAAAGCAGTGTCAAACATGAGGGGTGGAAATCGCACAAAAAAAAAAAAAAAAAACTACTTCCCAAGGCTAAAACATAGCCAACCAGCTAACATGGAGCTCACCTAACTTAACACACCCCCAAAGAGGACAAGTCCTCTAAACAGCAGCCTGCAAAACCTTGCGGCCCGAAGGAAGCATCCGCAGATGCCAACACATCAACCTTATAAACTTTGTGAACGTGTGCAAAGGACCAGGTTGCCGCCAACCTGCATCACTGACGCCTGATGATGGAAGGCCCAGGAGGCACTAAGCGCCCGAGTAGAGTGCGTCTTAACAGGGAAAGGAGGAATCTGACCCTTAATGGATTAAGCCTGAACCACAGACCGTCTGATCCATCTGGAAATGGTCGGAGCAGAAGCAGCCAACCCTTTGCGAGGTCCATCCGTGAGGACAAATATTAAGCCTGACATTCCAAAAGACTCCGTAGCTGCCAGGTACACCCTTATTGCCTGAACCACATCCAGGGAAGGCAAGGCAGTTTCCTTAGGATGCTTAGGCCTGGGACAAGGAGAGCAACACAATGTCTTCATTCAAATGAAAATCAGAGACGACCTTTGGAAGGAAAGGCAGACATGGACAAAGAACCACCTTATCCCTTTGAACCGCCAGGAAAGCCAAAATGACAAGATAGCACTGCCAGCTCCGACACCTTGCGTGCAGAAGTAATAGCCACAAAAAAGGCCACCTTCTGGGACAATATAAGCAGGGGAAACTCCGGAATGTTATCAAGAGGGAGGCTTCTGGAGAACTGACAACACCAAATTGAGGTCCCACGGCAGCAATGGAGACCGCACTGGCAGAACCAAGTGTTTCACTCCCTGGAGAAAGGTACGCACCAAGGAGTGTGAGGCCAATGGACATTGAAAGAAATCCGCCAAAGCCGACACCTGGCCCTTGATGGCACTGCTCAACCCCTAGGAGGAGGAAAGCAAAGATCAGAGTCACCGAAATGGAGCGAGGATGAACCCTGAGGGATTCAAACTACGCAATATACGTCTTCCAAGCATGATGGTAAATCTTCCTAGAAGTAGATTCTTAGCTTTAACAGTGAAGGAACCACCAAGTCAGACAACCCTCTATCCTTCAGCACCTGGCTTTCAACAGCCAAGCCGTCAAAGCCAGCGACTAAAGCAGGATGGAAGATTGGCCCTTGCGACAACAGATCTTCCATGAGAGGCAGTCTCCAAGGAGCATTGACGACCAGCTGTACCAAGACCGGCAAGGCTAGTCCAGAGCCGCTAGGATGACTGGAATCCCCTCTGCCTAGATCCTGCACAGGAGTCTTGGCAGAAGCTTGAGGGGAGGAAAAGTGTAAATTAGACGATACCGACTCCACAGAGCCACTAATGATTTTGTGGCGTTGGCTAGAGGATCCTGAGACCTTTCCACAAACCTCTGCACTTTCCTGTTGAGGTAATCCGCCTGCCAAATTTTCTACCCCTGGAATATGCACAGCAGAGAGGGCTGGAACTAATCTTCTGCCCACCTTAGAATGCTGGCTACTTCCTGAGCCGCCAGGACACTTATTGTGCCCCCTTGGTAATGGACATAGGACACAGCCGTGGCATTGTCCGATCTGTACCGTAGACCCCTGGAGACATGTCCAATGATCAAGAGTCTGATTGCTCAGAGTTCCAGTACAGTGATCAGTAGCCAGGACACTTCGAGTCCAGACCCCTGAGCACACACTGTGCCGATGATACCTCCCCACCCGGACAGGCTGGCGTCCATGGTGACGACCGTCCCAGTACAGGGAAAAAAAAAAAAACAACGATTTGCCCTGACGAAGTGCCAGAGAACGAAGCCACCAAACCAGGGACCCCCTCGTACAGACTTAACCGGATGAGATTGCCTAGAGGATTCTTGTTCCATTTCACCAGAATCTTTTTGCAGACATCTCGTGTGAACTGTGCAAACGGAACCGCCTCAAAGGTAGACACGATCAGACCAAGTAACCGCATGCAAGACCGAAGAGATGACCGTCTGCTGGACAGCAGAAGCTGAATTGCCTCCTGCAATTTCTGAAGTTTTTCCAGAGGAAGAAACATTCTAGCTGAGGCCGAGTCCAGAGTCAGACCCAGATAGTCCAGGCTTGACAGAACCAGAGCAGACTTCTGAAGATTGAGAATCCAACCAAACTACCTCAGAGTTGGCAGAGTAATCTCAAAGTTGTCCCAAAAGAGCAGTGGAAAAAACCTCTGCTCGCAAAAGCAGATCGTCCAGATACCCCAGTACCCCTATCCCCCACTGACGCAGCAATGCTAGCACCGGGGCCGATATTTTTGTGAAGACCCAAGGAGTGGAGGCGAGATCAAAGGGTAACTGCGCATACTGATTAATACTCTTCGCCCACGGCAATGCGGAGGAAGCGTTTTACCCACTCCATCATAGCTTGCGATACCAGGACAATAGTAAATACCGGCCTAAGTGCCGAACCAGCCACAGTGAACATATGGCGGGTCAAGGCCTCCTATCAGCCAGATCTGAAAAGACCGGGGACTCTTTAACCAGGATTACAGTGGTTTTATTCAACCTGGAAACTGGGGAGTCCACTATAGGAGGCACCGTTTTTTTTTTTTTTTTTTAAAGGAGTTGAATCCTCAGGGGTACCGCACTGCAAAATGCTTAGGGATTACAAAGGTGCGTTTTGGGCACTCCCCACTGTTTTATGACAATATTGTCAAAGGCGGCGGGAAAGAGGAACACCTTCGCCGCTTTGGGGGAGCCTGCGAGTGCCAAAAGGTGACCCGCCCCTCCGATGCTGCGTTAGTCACATCCTCCATCCCTCCATCTTTAAGATTTCCCGCACTGATACAATCAGCGCATCCACTAGCGCCTGTTCATGCACGGCTAGAGGAGCAGAGGAATTATTCTCAATATCCGAGCATGCAGTGTGCATGGATGCAGACCCCGAAGGGTAACTTGCATCCGGCGCGGCCAAATCAGATTCTGGACCTGATGAGAGAGGAAGCAGGTGAAGGCGGGGGACACTTTTTGCTAGCCCGTTTGCCCAGGACCTAATCTACCTTGGACACCAAGGACTCCAAGACCGCCGTCAGTTGTAGGGACCCGGATGGGGAATCAGGCGGTGAAATATGCGCCAGGGACTCTATGAATTGAGAGAGGAACCCACACAAAAAAAAAAAGTGTAGAACACTGCAAGGGACATCTCACCGCACCAGCGGCACCTCAAGGGCCAGCACAGAGCACTACCGCTGTAACAGCAGAGAGAGGGCAGAGAGAATCCTACAAACAAAACTCAGCACCACCAGTCAGGTACTAACAGCACACCATGCGGCGATCAGGAAGAGGAATATCCAGGGATCGGCACTAGAGGCTGAGGAAGGGCTCCCACCTCTGAATCACTGCCCACCCGGGTCCAAAACAGGGCCGTCGCTATTTTCAATGGGAAACCTCAAGAAAATGGCCTGCTGAGGCTACCCAAACATGGTCGCCAATCTGTAGCATAAAAGGCTACAAGAAAATGACGGCACCAGAAGCTGTAAACAATCCCAACAGGAAGGGGGGCCCTGGCAGGCACCCCCACATTCCTCTCAAGGTTCGATTGTTCGGCCGGCGCCCCCCCCCCCCCCCCACATCGCCAGTTTAACACCCCAGGCCAAACTAAAAAAGGTATGTCTACCCTCTGGGGGGTGAGGGCAGATGGGGGGCAAAGGCCTGCAAAAAACAGAGGGGGGGGGAGAAACGCTGACTGGGAGGGAGGGGGTCCGACCATCCCAGGGAGGGGCCCACGTCCACCCCAAAACCCTCCAGGGGTAGAGAGAGGGGGGACAGCTACTTACCACACCAGGAAAAGGGTGGGCACTGATCCGGTCAGACCATTGCTTCATCACAATATGGGTGCTGTCGGCCAGGAGGAAACGCTGCGACTCAGGTCGAAGCCAGTTTGTATGCGTCCTCGCTCACAGGCCAGCCCCCATCCAGTGGGTGATACGTTGCGGCCAAGCTAGCGGAGATGAGGTCTGCATGCGCTCACTGGCCAGACTGGGGGGGCCCCTCTGGATCTAGATTATCCAGTCCGTCCCCCAGTCCGGCACTTGATTGTAGATCTCGCCCGAACAAAATAAAGGAAAACAATTCCATTTAAAAAAGAAAAAAAAAAAAACATTGCCAGGACCAGAGATCCCAGCAAGGAACTAGGTAGAAAAAAAAACAAAAAACTAACTATAGCAGAGTGGGAGTATACCCCCTGGGACTGCCCCATAGATGTAGACAAGTTCTTTTCTGCCTAGTGTCCTACTCCTGTAGGAGGCAGTATAACCCACGTAGTCAAGAAGATGAGGAGCTGTGTCCGTCAATGAACGAAAGAAAGTATGTTTTCTCATAGCAGAGACCCTGAAGAATATGATGGCGGCAGATACAATTTTTTTTATGTCCCACGATATTTGCACAGTTCTAAAAATGCATATTTTCAGGGGAAAAAAAAAACCTGGTTAGTAGAAATCCATTCCCTGATGTCCTCAGCAGCTCTTCACTCCTCCGAGGGCACAGCCTGATTTGAAGTGTGCAGTGTTCTCTGTACAGCGCCGTAGAATAAGTCAGGATTATTCCGGTAATTAATAAAAACCATATTTCTGTGCTGCCTCGGTGGTCATCGCTAGTTTCCCGCACACAGAAGGAGCGGATTGTAACGTATTCCCCCAGCTGGCTGTGTGATCAGAACGCGACATTCTTTCACATAACATAAAACCTGGATACAATGTAACAACCCACATCCCCTCCGTGCCAAGGGCCTGGCTCCCCGCGCTCCCCAGGCCAATGTCAACAAGGGTCCGGCCATAAAGCAGCGCTGTCCCGGGCTCAGAGCAGACCCCCGTTATACAAGGAACGTCATTCCAGCTGTGGCAGGGGAGACGTTAAAATGCTGCACAAACAAAGCTTTAATATTGGCATGGGAATAATAATCCTCCGAGGCCTGGGAGAAAGTCAACCGGAAAAACTCGTACCGCCGTCATCTTCCTTCCATATTGATTTAAAGGCTCCTTTCCTGGACTGAGATGCTTACTCTGACTTCACTGCACACTGTGAGCTTCCCACAATGTGCATTAGAAGCTGCAGCAAGTTAGATAGAGCCCTGCCTCATTACCTGGCTAAAGGACGTCCAGCATCATCAAGCTTCCCCCACCATCACCCCCAGCATGACTGTCCCATCCCTGTCACACTTTGCATTTCAGTTCTTTCAGTCATGAAGGTTCAGCATATACAGTATCTCACAAAAGTGAGTACACCCCTCACATTTTTTGTAAATATTTTATTCTATCTTTTCATGTGACAACACTGAAGAAATGACACTTTGCTACAATGTAAAGTAGTGAGTGTACAGCTTGTATAACAGTGTAAATTTGCTGTCCCCTCAAAATACCTCAACATAGCCATTAATGTCTAAACCACTGGCAACAAAAGTGAGTACACCCCTAAGTGAAAATGTCCAAATTGGGCCCAAGTGTCAATATTTTGTGTGGCCACCATTATTTTCCAGCACTGCCTTAACCCTCTTGGGCATGGAGATCACCAGAGCTTCACAGGTTGCCACTGGAGTCCTCTTCTTCTCCTCCATGACAACATCACGGAGCTGGTGGATGGTAGAGACCTTGCGCTCCTCCACCTTCCCTTTGAGGATGCCCCACAGATGCTCAATAGGGTTTAGGTCTAGAGACATGCTTGGCCAGTCCATCACCTTTACCCTCAGCTACATTACCAAGGCAGTGGTCATCTTGGAGGCGTGTTTGGGGTCGTTCTGTTGGAATACTGCCCTGGGGCCCAGTTTCTGAAGGGAGGGGATCATTCTCTGCTTCAGTATGTCACAGTACATGTTGGCATTCATGGTTCCCTCAATGAACTGTAGCTCCCCAGTGCCAGCAGCACTCATGCAGCCCCAGACCATGACACTCCCACCACCATGCTTGATTGTAGGCAAGACACACTTGTCTTTGTACTCCTCACCTGGTTGCCACCACACACGCTTGACACCATCTGAACCAAATAAGTTTATCTTGGTCTCATCAGACCACAGGACATGGTTCCAGTAATCCGTGTCCTTAGTCTGCTTGTCTTCAGCAAAACCGTTTGCAGGCTTTCATGTGCATCATCTTTAGAAGAGGCTTCCTTCTGGGATGACAGCCATGCAGGCCAATTTAATGCAGTGTGCGGCGTATGGTCTGAGCAATGACAGGCTGACCACCCCACCCCTTCAACCTCTGCAGCAATGCTGGCAGCACTCATATGTCTTATTCCCAAAGACAACCTCTGGATATGAAGTTGAGCACGTGCACTCAACTTCTTTGGTCGACCATGGCGAGGCCTGTTCTGAGTGGAACCTGTCCTGTTAAACTGCTGTATGGTCTTGGCCACCGTGCTGCTGCTCAGTTTCAGAGTCTTAGCTATCCTCTTATAGCCTAGGCCATCGTGCTGGAAAGCAACAATTCTTTTTTTCAGATCCTCAGAGTTCTTTGCCATGAGGTGTCACATTGAACTTCCAGTGACCAGTAAGAAAGAGTGAGAGCGATAACACCAAATTTAACACACCTGCTCCCCATTCACACCTGAGACCTTGTAACTAACAAGTCACATGACACCGGGGAGGGAAAATTACGAATTGGTCCCACTTTTGTTGCCAGCGGTTTAGACATTAATGGCTGTGTGTTGAGTTATTTTGAGGGAACAACAAATTTACACTGTTATACAAGCTGTACACTCACTACTTTGCTACAATGTAAAGTGTCATTTATTTCTTCAGTGTTCAGCCTCGCGAGGTCGCATATGACCTGACCAGATCTCGGCACGAGTCGCAGCATTCCTCCTTGATGGTGCCTCCATTTAGATGACAGGGGTTCTGTCTGGAGCAGTGCCCGCCTGGTTCCTGGTATGGTGAGTAGCTGTCACTCCCCCCTCTTTACTAGGCGTTACGCCTATGAGGAGCCCCTTCTTAAGAAGTGGACTGTTCCACTGGTGGTGGAACCTCTGGTTTCCAGATTGAACAAGGAAACCATGATTCTGGTTGATGAGTCCCCAGCCTTTAAGGATCTGGCTGACAGGAAGGCAGAGGCTGTGGCCCGCAATATGTACGCTTTGGCTGGTTCGGCACTGAGGCCGGTATTCACCACTGCCCTGGTGTCACAAACTGACTGTATGGGCTAAGCTTTAAAGCCATGACCTGGAGGGAGAACAGCTCCCCCATGCCTTTGCTGAGCTGGCAGACCAGCTGGTCCAGGGGCTGCAGTTAATCTGATGCCTCCTTTGGATGCAGCTCCCCTAGTGGCTCAGCCCTCTGTTTTGGCAGTGGTCCTTCAGCGTGTCTCTTGGCTCAAATGCGGGTCTGCGGCCCAGACTTATAAAAATGCCTTGACTGATCTTCCCTTTCATGGAGATCGCCTGTTTGGAGCTACCCTGGATGACATCATTAAAAAGGTGTCCCGGGGGTAAGAGTACCTTTCTTCCGCAGGCTACTAAGGGCAAGGAACCCCCGACGTAGACGTGGGCCTTCCTTTTCTGCCCATAAGAAACTGGGCCGCAGGGCAGTATTATAACTTGATAACGACCCCAAACACACCTCAAAGACGACCAGTGCCTTGCTAAAGAAGCTGAGGGTAAAGGTGATAGACTGACCAAGCATGTCTCCAGACCTAAACCCTATTGAGCATCTGTGGAAAAGATGGAAAAAAATGGAAGGAGGAGCACAAGGTCTCAAACATCCACCAGCTACAGGAGGTCGTCATGGAGGAGTGGAAGAGGACTCAAGTGGCAATCTGTGAAGCTCTGGTGAACTCGATGTCCAAGAGGGTTAGGCCCCTTTCACACTAGCGGACCATTCAGATCCACCTGTCAGTTTTTCAGGCGGATCTGAACGGATGCCCCATGCATCTCTATGGGGCATCAGATGTCAGTGGAGACATGTCCGCTGGGATGGATGGAAACCCAATTTTCTAAACATCCAGCAGATAGGATGGGAATGGACAGACAGTCCGTTCTCATCCGATTCCCCCATAGAGAACAGCGGGGACCTGACAGCTCTGTCTCCGCACACAGCATGGAGACAGAGCTGCCACCCTCTTGCTCAGTGGGGGATCGTCGGATCGATCCCCCGCTGAGAAAAACAGAGTACGCCGATGGACTCTACAGTGTGAAAGGGGCCTTAAGGTGGTGCTGGAAAAAAAATGATTTTTGATTTACCGCAATATCCATTTCTCTGATCCACTAGGGCAGGGGTGGGGAACCTACGTCCCGGGGGCCATATGCGGCCCTCAAAGTCATTTGGTTCGGCCCCCCGTGCAGCTGAGTCTGTCTCTCAGCTGATCTGTCAGAATGGAGCCAATGCTTCCTGTATAGTTCCGGCTCCGTTGTGACCGTCTGAGTGAGTCACAGGCGGAGTGATATCAAATGCACTCCGCCTGTGACCAATACAGGAAACATCGCCTCTTCCTCCAGCGCGGTGCCACTGCTAGCCAGCATTTCCCACCAGCAGCACACACAGCAGTACCAGCCAAAGCCAGCAGTACCCACAGCAGTACCAGCCAAAGCCAGCAGTACCCACAGCAGTACCAGCCAAAGCCAGCTGTATCCCACCAGCAGTACCAGCCAGCTGTATCCCACCAGCAGTACCAGCCAGCTGTATCCCACCAGCAGTACCAGCCAGCTGTATCCCACCAGCAGTACCAGCCAGCTGTATCCCACCAGCAGTACCAGCCAGCTGTATCCCACCAGCAGTACCAGCCAGCTGTATCCCACCAGCAGTACCAGCCAGCTGTATCCCACCAGCAGTACCAGCCAGCTGTATCCACCAGCAGTACCAGCCAGCTGTATCCACCAGCAGTACCAGCCAGCTGTATCCACCAGCAGTACCAGCCAGCTGTATCCACCAGCAGTACCAGCCAGCTGTATCCCACCAGCAGTACCAGCCAGCTGTATCCCACCAGCAGTACCAGCCAGCTGTATCCCACCAGCAGTACCAGCCAGCAGTTGTTTCTGTTGTGATCTGTCAGAATGGAGCCAATGCTTCCTGTATAGTTCCGGCTCCGTTGTGACCGTCTGAGTGAGTCACAGGCGGAGTGATATCAAATGCACTCCGCCTGTGACCAATACAGGAAACATCGCCTCTTCCTCCAGCGCGGTGCCACTGCTAGCCAGCATTTCCCACCAGCAGCACACACAGCAGTACCAGCCAAAGCCAGCAGTACCCACAGCAGTACCAGCCAAAGCCAGCAGTACCCACAGCAGTACCAGCCAGAGTCAGCAGTACCCACAGCAGTACCAGCCAGCTGTATCCACCAGCAGTACCAGCCAGCTGTATCCCACCAGCAGTACCAGCCAGCTGTATCCCACCAGCAGTACCAGCCAGCTGTATCCCACCAGCAGTACCAGCCAGCTGTATCCCACCAGCAGTACCAGCCAGCTGTATCCCACCAGCAGTACCAGCCAGCTGTATCCCACCAGCAGTACCAGCCAGCTGTATCCCACCAGCAGTACCAGCCAGCAGTTGTTTTCAAAAAAACTTACCACCACAAAGAATCAACTGCGCTCCAGACTGACCGACTCAAACCTGGAAAACCAGTTGCGAGTAGCATCATCATCAATACCAGCTAACATCACACACCTCACCAAAGAGAAGCAGTTGCAGCCATCACATTAGGGTGAGTTAATTAAAATGTTTGACCAAATATAACAGGCACATTTTTAAGTTGTACGGCCCCCAAATGATTTTATAAATACCCAAATGGCCCTTGGCAGAAAAAAGGTTCCCCACCCCTGCACTAGGGGGAGAGCCTTTGGAGAAATCTAAGAGGGAAAAGGACCTGGAGGTCCTAGTAGACTACAAGCTCAGCAATGGCATGCAATGTCAAGCTGCTGCAAGCAAAGCCAACAGAATTCTAGCATGTATTAAAAAGGGGATTCACTCCAGAGATAAAATGAGAATTCTCCCACTCTACAAGACTCTGGTCCGGCCACATCTGGAGTATGCTGTCCAGGTCTGGGCACCGGTCCTCAGGAAGGATGTGCTGGAACTGAAGAGTCCAGAGAAGGGCAACAAAGCCAATAAAGGGACTGGAGGATCTCAGCTATGAGGAAAGACTGCAAGCATTAAATTTATTCTCTCTGGAGAAGAGACGATTGAGAGGGGATATGATCTCAATGTACAAATACTGTACTGGTGACACTAGCATGGGGAATAAACTATTCAGTGAAAGGGAATATAAAAAAGGACTCATAGCCATTCGCTAAAATTTGAAGAGAAGCAGTTTAACCTTAAACTGCGTAACGGGTTCTATACTGTCAGAGCGGTAAGGATGTGGAATTCTCTCCCATGAGCAGTGGTATCTGTGAGGAGCATCAATAGTTAAAAAAAAAAAAAAAAACAACTTTGATGGGCACCTTAATGACCACAACATACAGGGGTATACAATGTACTATTGACAAACACACACCATCATAGGTTGGACTGGTGTCTTTTCAACCTCACTATGATGATTGATGAACAAAGCTCCTGGTATTCATAACCATTGGGTTATACTGCCCCTACAGGGAGTAGGACACTAGGCAGAAAAGAATTCCGGCTACACCCATGGGCAGTCCGAGGGGGTATACTCCTTCTCCCTGCTATAGCCACTCAGTTTTGTTACAAGCAGTGTCAGGAGAATTATAACTCCACAGAGGGGTGGGTGCTGTGTCCATCAAGGAACATCAGAGAAATGGATTTTACGGTAAGTCAAAAATCCCATTTTCTCTTTCGTTCATTGATGGTCACAGCTCCTGGTATTCATAACCATTGGGACGTCCCAAAGCAGTGTTAAACATGAGCAGGTACAGGTAAGAGAGCTAGTGCTCTGGTGTGGGCTGGATGGAGACACCAGCTCACTACAAATATTCTTATAACAATCAGGTTAATAGCTGGGGGGGGGGGGGGGGGAAGAGGACGGTATGTGGGATGGGACATGTGTGATAAAGTCCGTAGAAAGAAACAGTCCACAATATAATGTCCTTTTTTGGCAGGGGTGATGGTTAGCTGCTTCAAAGGGTTAGCTCTGTAGCACAGTGAAGTCACCGCTGTGTAGGCATATAGAAAAAGAGGAGAGAAAACAGAGCGCCTCTAAGTGCAGCAGTTTTATTAATTGGCTAAAAAAAACACAAGTGGTACAACTCACTAGATGGAAGCAAGGTGGACGCTTGTAATTATCCGGTGATGAGTCAGAAGATGGAACAGGTCCCAGGTGGTCCAGGGAGGTGGAGGGGTCCGTACCGGTCGGATGGACGCTGTGTAAGGAGTCCTCCGTCTTCCGGGTGCCGATCTCGGCTGGGGTACCAGGAACCACGCTGGGACGCAGCACACGTTGCGCGACGTCACACGGGAGGGGGCGAATCACACAACGCGTTTGAGCTCGTGCACGGCTCTACGTGAACCTGCGCGCTCTTTTTTCAAGTGTAGAATTCTGGGACCTGTTCCATCTTCTGACTCATCACCGGATAATTACAAGCGTCCACCTTGCTTCCATCTAGTGAGTTGTACCACTTGTGTTTTTTTTAGCCAATTAATAAAACTGCTGCACTTAGAGGCGCTCTGTTTTCTCTCCTTGTGTTAAACATGAGGGGTGGGAACAACCAAAAAAATTTAAGGCAAAAACATTAACCAACCAGGCAACAGGAACTCAAACTAGAGCCCAAAAAAAGAAAAAAAAAAAAAACACCCCACACACACGCGCAAATCTGCGTCACAGACGCCCAATGATGGAAGGCCCAGGAGGCACTAAGCGCACGAGTAGAGTGCGCCTTGACAGGGAAAAGGGGGAACCTGACCTTTGATGGAATAGGCCTGAATCACAGTTTGTCTGATCATCTGGAAATGGTCGCAGAGGAAGCGGACAACCCTTTGAGGTCCATCTATGAGCACAAATTAGGTTATCTAACTTCCGGAAAAACGCCGTAGCTGCTAGGTACAACCTAATTGCTCAGACCACATCCAAGGCATGCAATGCAATTTCCTTCGGATGTTTAGGCCAGGGACACAAGGAAGGCAACACAATGTCTTTATTCAAATTAAAATCAGATACAACCTTTGGAATGAAAGACTGACAGGGGTGATCCCTATGAATCACCAGATACGGTGAACGACAGGGTAACGGCGCCAGTACAGACACCCTGCATGCAGAGGTGATGGCCACCAAAAAGGCCACCTTCTGGGACAGTAAGCAAGGGAATCTCGTGAATATTTTTTTTTTTTTTTTTTTTCAAAGGGAGGCTTCTGTAAAGCTGAAAGCACCAAATTGAAATCCCAAGGCAGCAATGGAGCCCGCTAAAAAAAAATGGCTGCACCATGAGGCACACAGGGACTCAGGAGGCAGACCAGGCCTCAGGGAAAGTTCCAGGCAGGATGGGGGGCCCTGGCATGAGCCCCCACCAGGTACAACCCCCCCCCTCGCACAATCGATCATAGTCGTGCACCCCCTCGCCCCCCCATAGCTAGTAAGCATCCTGCCTGCACTCCAAGAACAGTGGCCAGACCACCCAAAAAGCCCCAGCATATGTAGAGGGGAGGGGGTGAGCAGGTGCGGGACTCGGCGGGGGGGGGTGCTTACGGGAAGGAGGGGAACCCGAGGGTCCAACTGTTCCAAGGAGGGGCCCAAGTCCACCCCAAAACCTTCAAGGGGAGAGAGACAGCTAGTCACCATACCAGGAACCAGGCGGGGCTCCGGACAGAACCCCTTCTCCATCGAAATGGGGGGCTGTCGACCAGGAAGAATGCTGCGACTCGGGCCGAGACCCCCATCGTATGCGAGCTCGCGAGGAGTTTAACACGCAGGCCAGCCCCCTGTCCAGCGGAGCTATGTAGCAGCATACCTAGTGTGGAGCTGAGGTATGCGTGAGTTAGCTGGCCAGACTGGGATGACCACTGGATTTAAATTATCCAGCCTGTCGCCCAGTCCAGCAGTTGATTGTAGCTATCACAGGAAAAATCCTGGACAAAAAAAAAAAAAAAAAATGCCAGAACCAGAAATCCCAGCAAAGAACTAGGTTCGTACTCCGGACTATGCAGGAAAAAAAAAAAAAAACTGCCTATAGCAGAGGGGGATATACCCCCTGGGACTGCCCATAGGCATAGACTTTTTTCTGCCTAGTGTCCTACTCCCTGTAGGGGGCAGTATAACCAAGTGGTTATGAATGCCAGGAGCTGTGTCCGTCAATGAACGAAGGAGAAATAATGGCGGCCACACAAAATATGGACATTTTCACTTAGGGGTGTACTCACTTTTGTAGCCAGAGGTTTAGACATTAACCACTTTACCACCGGAGGATTTTCCTGCTAAAAGACCAGGGGTTTTTTTGCGATTTTTTACTGCGTGACTTTAACGGACAATCGCGCGGTCGTGCGACGCTGTACCTAAACGAATTTCACGTCCTTTTTTTTCCCCACAAACAGAGCTTTCTTTTGGTGGTATTTGATCACCTGTGCGATTTTTTGATCACGCGCTATAAACAAAAAAAAAAAAAAAAAAAAAAAAAAAAAAAAAAGAGCGTAATTTTTGCAAAAACAACAATATTTTTCACTTTTTTTTTATATGAAATTCCCCCCAAAAAAAAAAAAAAAAATGTAAAAAATCAAAATTTTTTAAAATTTTCGGCCAATTTGTTTTACGCTACCTATGTTTGGTAAAAAAAAAAAAAAAAAAAAAAAAAAAAAAAAAAAAAAAAAAAAAAAAAAAAAAAAAAAAAAAAAAATCGCAAAAAGCGTATTTTGATTGGTTTGCGCAAAAGTTATCGCGTTTACTAACAAAGGGAAAGATTTTTGTCATTTTTGGTGTTTTTTTTTTTTAACGAGTAATGGCGGCGATCTGCGATTTTTTTTGCGGTACTGCGACATTGCGGCGGACAGATCGGACCCTTGACTGACATTTTTGACACTTTTGGGGGTACCAGTGACATTACTGCAGTAATCAGTGCTATATATATGCACTGTTACTGCAAAAATGACACTGGCAGGGAAGGGGTTAACAGTATTGGACAGGGAGGGGTTAAGTGTGTCCTAGGGGCGTGTTTCTAACTGTGCAGGGACATGGCTACTAGTGTAAAAACAAAGATCAACAGTTCTACATAGTAGAACTGTCTGATCTTCACTTTTACACAGGGAGAACTGACAGGCGGCTTGTTTACATAAGCCGCTCTTTCTCCCGCTGTACCGGCGATCGTAGTGTGACCGGCGGACATCGGGTCTGCCAGTCACACTCCCGCACTCCTCCGTGAACGAGCCGAGGCGGGCGCACGCCTCAGCGGGCGCGCGCCCGCCCGCTATTGGCTCTGGAAGGAGTGACAGGCGAGCGACGTAGACCTACGTCACTCTGCCTGGCCGGGGGCCGACTGCCGCAGTAAATATACTGTGCGCAGTCGGCAAGCGGTTAATGGCTGCGTGTTGAGTTTTGAGGGGACAGCACATTTACACTGTTATACAAGCTGTACACTCACTACTTTACATTGTAGCAAAGTGTCATTTCTTCAGTGTTGTCACATGAAGTCCCCGTTCACACTGGGGCGACCCGTCAGGCGACTTGGCATAGAGAAGCTGTGGACCCGTTCTAATAGGAGCGACACAAGTCGCTCCGACTTAGAAAAAAGGGTCCGGAGCTTCTTTGGGGCGACCTGCATTGACTTCAATGTTATGAAGTCCGTGCCGGCTGCTCCGAGGTCGCGGTGCGAGCCGCGACCTGTGAGGTCGCCCCGGGAAGTCAGATCGCCCCAGTGTGAACGGGGCCGAAAAGATAGAATAAAATATTTACAAAAATGTGAGGGGTGTACTGACTTGTGAAAAAAAAAAAAAAAAAAATTATATATATATATATATATATATATATATATATATATATATATATATATATATATATATATATATATATATATATATATATATATATATATATATATATATATATATATATATATATATATATATATATATATATATATATATATATATATATATATTACACACACACACACACACATTTTTTTTTTTTTTTTCATGCCATGTACATCTGACATCAAAAATGGTGCATTTTCCCCTTTCAGCAGATCTCGCGCTGCTCTCTAGGCCGGGAAAACAGCTATTTATGTTAATTACCAGATACACAAGGAGGAGAACATGACAAGTCATGTCCACAACCTATAATCACCTAATTCTGAGCTTTTAATTGTACTACGGAGAGAGCTTAGCAGCAGCTACAAGACGACGTCTGTGCGAATCCCGAGAGACGCATGGCGCAGTGTCTGTCCTAGGACTGAAGACAAAATAATTTAGGAGACCCACATGGCCTAAAGAGCAATTCAAGACGAGTAAATCAGCCAACTGCTAATACAGTCCAGATAAATCTGCAACTGTGCTAAAAATCAGCCTCAGAGTTTTATATAATCCACCAGATTCTAGAGAGCACCTCACATGGATGCAGGATGGGTCGGATTGCGGACGCATGCGTTATATACCTAGGTTTAAAGCTTAAGTGTCATCCACCTTTCCTGGTTCCTCCCTCCCCCTTATAAATACAATAAAGCCCTTTTTAAATAAAGCATAACTTATTTTACACCCAGTGGCATCACTTAGTCCCTGTGCTTCTCCAGACACAACCCCCCCGCCAGGCGCGCTCCAAGGTGGAGACCCTCCCCCCCCCCCCCCCTCACCAGGCGCGCTCCAAGGTGGAGACCCCTCACCAGGCGCGCTCCAAGGTGGAGACCCTCCCCCCTCACCAGGTGCGCTCCAAGGTAGAGCTGCACGATTAATCGTATGAAAATCGCGATCTCGATTCACCCCCCCTGACGATCTAAACCTGACATATGCTCGATTCTTTGCATAGCTAAGGAAGCAGAGAGAACAGCTGTGGAAAAAAAAAAAAAAAAAAAAAAAGCCTCCCACAAACACCTATCAGCCTCCCAGTAACTATAAACAAAATGATTACATTGTATCTTTTCCTTCCCTCTGCCAGGGAGAAAGGAAGTTTAACCTCTTAAAGACTAGACCTTTTTCTGACACTTGTTGCTTGCAAGTTAAAATCATTTTTTTTTTGCTAGAAAAGTACTTAGAACCCCCAAACATTTTATATATTTTTTTAGCAGAGACCCTACAGAACAAAATGGCGATTGTTGTAATATTTTATGTCACACTGTATTTGCGCAGCAGTCTTTCAAACGCAATTAATAGACTTTAATGAATAAAAAAAAAAAAAACGTAACAGTAAAGTTATCCCAATTTTTCTTTGTTACACAGAGAATCGTGATCTTTATTCCAAGCTAAAAAATCGTGATTCTCATTTTGGCCAGAATCGTGCAGCTCTACTCCAAGGTGGAGACCCTCCCCCCCCCCCCTCACCAGGCGCGCTCCAAGGTGGAGACCCCCCCCTCCGCGCCCCAACGTGGAGACCACCCAGCCCCCGCGCACTCCAAAGCGGGCGCTACTAAACCCTCTGCTTTTTAACAAAAATTGTTAGACCGGGTCAATTTGGACTGTTTTCTGGGACATTTTTGTCAGTGTAGGATGCTGAATAAAAGCTTCCTGAAAACAATACAGAATGGTAGCCGTAAACCCCAACCTAATGACATTGAAGCACTGTATATAATGGGCAACAACTTTTTTTTTAATTCAGTTTTTTTATAGCTCCGTGTTGCTGATCTCATGCAGCCTCTTCCAGCAATGGCTGCATGGCATTTCTCTGAGGCAAGTTTCCCAGGGGGGACATCGGTGGACTATACCTGTATATAATGGCCATCAGAAACCATGGTGACAACTGGCACGCGGGGGGGGCATGTCCACGTTGGAGAACGTCTGGCGCGCAGGGGGGGGGGGGGGGAATCACGTTGCAGCGCGTCTGCCACGTGGGGGGGGGGGGGTGTCTCATCTAGGTCTTTGTGGACCTTGCTTTGTGCACTGGTCCAAATTATTTGGTGGGTTGGAGTGAGTTTATAGTGTGGGGTTGTTTTTTGGGGGTTGGACTTGGCCCCTTAGCTCCAGTGAAGGGAACTCTTAACCACTTAAGCCCCGGAGGATTTGGCTGCTAAAAGACCAGGGGGTCTTTTGCGATTTTTTACTGCGTGACTATAACGGACAATTGCGCGGTCATGCGACGCTGTACCTAAACGAATTTGGCGTCCTTTTTTCCCCACAAACAGAGCTTTCTTTTGGTGGTATTTGATCACCTGTGCGATTTTTTGATCATGCGCTATAAACAAAAAAAAGAACGTGAATTGTGCAAAAACAATATTTTTCACATTTTTTTTATATGAAATTCCCCCCCCCAAAAAAAAAAAAAAAAAAAAAAAAAAAAAAAAAGTAAAAAAATCAAAATTTTAACATTTTTGGCCAATTTGTTTTATGCTACATATGTTTGGGGGGGGGGGGAAGCGTATTTTGATTGGTTTGCGCAAGTGTTATCGCGTTTACTAACAAAGGGAAAGAATTTTGTCATTTTTGGTGTTTTTTTTTTTTAACGCGTAATGGCGGCGATCTGCGATTTTTTTTGCGGGACTGCGACATTGCGGCAGACAGATCGGACCCTTGACTGACATTGACACTTTTGGGATTACCAGTGACATTACTACAGTAATCAGTGCTATACATATGCACGGTTACTGCAAAAATGACACTGGCAGGGAAGGGGTTAACTGTATTGAAAGGGAGGGGTTAAGTGTGTCCTAGGGGCGTGTTTCTAACTGTATAGGGACATGGCTATTGGTGTAAAAACAGATCACTGGTCCTACATAGTAGAACCGTCTGATCATTTTTACACCAGGGAGAATGACAGGCGGCTTGTTTACATAAGCCGTCCGCCTTTCTCCCTTCACCGGAGCGATCGTGAGTGACCGGCGGACAATCGGGTCCGCCGGTCACACGCACTGACTTGTCAGTGAACGAGCCGGGGCGCGCGCCCGCCCGCCCGCAATTGGCTCACAAGTCAGTGACAGTCGAGTGACGTACCGGTACGTCACTCTGCCTGGCCGGGGCTGACCGCCGCAGTATATAGTCGTGCGGCGGTCGGCAACCGGTTAAGGCATTGGCATACCAAGACATTTTGGACAATTTCATGCTCCCAACTTTGTGGGAAGAGTTTGGGATGGCCCCTTCCCATTCCAACATGACTGCGCACAAAGCAAGGTCCATAAAGACATGGATGAGTGAGTTTGGGGTGGAGGAACTTTACTGTCCTGCACAGAGTCCTGACCCCAACCCGATAGAGCATAGACTGAGTCAGGCCTTCTCATCCAAAATCAGTTCCTGACCACAAATGCACTTCTGGAAGAATGGTCAAACATTTCCATAGACACACTCCTAAACCTTGTGGACAGCCTTCCCAGAAGAGTTGAAGCTGTTATAGCTGCAAAGGGTGGGACAACTCAATATTGAACCCTACGGACTAAGACTGGGATGCCATTACAGTTTATGTGTGTGTAAAGGCAGGCGTCCCAATACTTTTGGGAATATAGTGTCCATGCATCCAGCAGGAAGGGAGGTAAATAGAAATGTATAGGTTCCCCTGGATGTGAAGAATGTTAATCGCTGTGTGTGAAGATTTACAAAACCTCGTCTGATGTATAGATTGGATTCAGACGTTTGCTCAGTACACAGGTAAAGTCCAATTGAACTTTCAGTTGACATCCCCTAAATACACTCCCAAGGTAAAAAAACTAAAAGTTGGGCAAAGTCCTACAGATTGTTTTCTTTAGAGACCTCATCCAGACACTTTATGCCAGCATGCTGCAGAGAAGGACTCTTGCTCTCTGTGGAGAAGCAGTGGTCTCTCTGCAGAGGTTTGACACCAACCTGCCGAGTCAGACCAATAAACGCTGCAGTCAGCAAATCTCCTGCTCCCTGCCAGGTAGGCATGTCAGACCTATGCGGAGAGGCCTCTGCTTTCAAACAGAGCAAGCAAAGGTCTTTATCTACAGCATGCTGGCGAGTGACCGGCATTTATACTCAGGCTGTGGGTGCTTTGTAAAGAAAATGACAAGACTGGGATCACACTATTACAGGGGATGCTTACATAGGGGGGGAGAAAAAAACGGAATTTTTGTAAAATCTTACCTGTAAAATTCCTTTCTCTGAGTCCTCCGACAGTCGCCGCCTCTTCATATTCGTCACATATGGGGTATTAGACTTTGCTCCGAAGGAGTAGCTAGGCAACAGAATATGTTAACAATAAAGCTTTAACATATCCCACCCTCAAGGGGTGGTCCCCTCAGTCAATACCCTCCTACTTCCTGCAACCATATCTCAGTTTTAGTGGAATAGCAGTAGAGTATACAACCAAACCCCAAAAGAGGGGCGGGGGCGGCGACTGTCGGAGGACTCAGAGAAAGGAATTTTACAGGTAAGATTTTACAAAAATTCCGTTTTCTCTTACGTCCTCCGACAGTCGCCGCCTCTTCATATTCGTCACATATGGGGACGTCCCAAAGCAGTGCAAACATGAGGGGTGTGAAACGCATCCGCGCCGAAAAGGCAACGCAGTCTCCGCATCAAAGAAAGGAACCTTACCAAAGGAAGGAAACCAGCTGGGCAACAGGAAAAACAAGTGCTCAACAGGAGCAACAACCCAGGAAAAGACAAAAAACCAGGGGATACAAAACTTATCCCAACAGCCAGGAGTCCCCAACAAGGGACCCTAGGGAACAGCCGCACTAAGAACCTTGCGGCCAAAGGAAGCATCCGCCGATGCCTGAACATCTACTTTGTAGAATTTTGTGAACGTGTGTACGGTCGACCAGGTCGCCGCCTTACACACCTGGGCTACAGAAGCCCCATGACGACAGGCCCAAGACGTACTCAAAGATCTAGTAGAGTGCGCCTTCACAGGCACAGGGGGAACCTTCCCCTGCAAAGCATAGGCCTGTTCAATGGTCTGCCTGATCCATTTGGCGATGGTAGAGGCCGAAGCCGCCATGCCCTTCCGAGGACCCTCTGGAAGAACAAACAAGGAGTCCGTCTTTCGAAAAGACTCAGTCGATTTAAGGTAAACCCTTAACGCCCGAACAACATCCAGAGAATGCAATCTCACCTCCTTTGGATGTTTAGGTTTCGCGCACAACGAAGGCAGGACAATATCCTCATTAAGATGGAATTCCGAAACTCGTTTCGGAAGAAACAAAGGATTAGGTCGCAAGACCACCTTATCCAAATGAATAACCAGGTACGGAGACTTGCAGGACAAAGCCGCTAGCTCTGACACTCTGCGAGCCGAAGTAATCGCCACCAAAAAGGCGACCTTTTTGGACAACATAGACAACGAGATCTCCCTGATCTGTTCAAAAGGAGCACGTTGTAACACAGATAGAACGAGATTCAAGTCCCAAGGGGGCAGAGGATCCCGCCTAGGGGGGACCAGATGCCGCACACCCTGAACAAAGGTGCCAACCAAGGAGTTGGAAGCCACGGGACGTTGAAACAGAACGGCCAGCGCAGACACCTGACCCTTTATCGTAGCCAGCGCCAAACGCTGATCAACACCCGTTTGAAGGAAAGACAGCACACGGGAAACCGAGTACGTGCGGGGTGAAAACCCCCTGGACTCACACCAGGCAAAATAGGCCTTCCAAGTACGGTAATAAACCTTCCCGGAGGAAGACTTCCTCGCGTTGATTAAAGTATGAACGACCTCTGGAGAGAGACCCCTCTCCTTCAGGACCTCGGTCTCAACAGCCAGGCCGTCAAAGCCAGCGACTGTAAAGCAGGATGGTATATCGGTCCTTGAGACAGTAGATCGTCTCGAAGAGGCAGACGCCACGGGGCGTCGACCGCCAGATTCACGAGGTCTGCGTACCAGGACCGGCGAGGCCAGTCCGGTGCCACAAGAATCACCGTGCTGCGTTCCGAGTGTAACCTGCGAAGGAACCTGGACAGCAACTGAATCGGTGGAAACGCGTACATCAGCCTGTACTGATGCCACGGGGCCACTAACGCGTCTGCCCGAGGGTCGCGCGTCCTTGCCACGAACCACTTCACCTTGTTGTTGAGACGAGACGCGAACAGGTCCACATCTGGAAGACCCCACTTCGCGCACAACATCTGGAAGACAGCCGGGTGGAGAGACCATTCCCCCTGATCCAGGGTCTGGCGACTCAGATAGTCCGCCTGCCAGTTCTCCACCCCCGGAATGTGAACCGCCGTTATCGCCGGGACATGAGTCTCGGCCCAAGACAGAATGTCGGCCACTTCTCGAGCCGCTCGGGCACTCCTGGTGCCCCCTTGGTGGTTGATGTAGGCCACCGCCGTGGCATTGTCCGTCTGCACCCGAACCGGGCAGCCCTGCAGCCGGTCCGTCCAGCGATGAAGACAGAGACTTATCGCACGCAATTCCAGAATGTTGATCGGAAGGGAAGACTCCCCCTCCGACCAAGTCCCCTGGGCGGACAGAACGCCCAGAACTCCACCCCAGCCCGACAGGCTGGCATCCGTGGTGATTATCGTCCACGAGATCGGACGAAACGACTTGCCCCCGGACACCAACGGGGACTGGAGCCACCACAGAAGGTTTCCTCTGGTGCGATGACTCAACAAGATTTGAAGATCCAGAGATTGAGGTCGCCCGTCCCACCTGGACAGGATCTCCGCTTGGAGACCCCGCGTGTGAAACTGGGCGAATGGAATCGCCTCGAAGGCCGAGACCATCAATCCCAGACATCTCATACACGTCCGCAGAGACGAGTGCGGAACGTCCCTTAGGGACCTGACTTCCTCCTGGAGAGTCCTGAGCTTGTCTTCCGGCAGGAAGACCTTCGCCTGCACCGAGTCCAGAATCATTCCCAGATAGGGAAGACGAACAGACGGACTCAGTGTCGACTTTGGAAAATTTATCGTCCAACCAAACTCCTGCAGAGTTTGCATCGTGACAGACAGGTCCTTCTCCAGACCCTGGCTGATCGCAGACCGAACCAGAATGTCGTCCAGATAGCCCAGGACAGAAACGCCCTGGGCCCTCAATAATGCCAGAACCGGTGCAAGCACCTTGGTGAAGACCCGCGGAGCCGAGGCGAGACCAAAGGGCAATGCCACGAACTGGTAGTGATCCTCCGCAATGGCAAATCGAAGGTACCTCTGATGACCCTCGAATATGGGGATGTGAAGATACGCATCCTTCAAATCGATGGAGGCCATGAATTCCCCCGGAACCAGGGCAGCCACCACCGACCGCAGGGATTCCATGCGGAACTTGCGAACCCGCACAGAGCGGTTCAGAGCCTTCAAGTCCAGAATCGGACGAACCTTGCCCTCCTTTCTGGGCACGGTGAACAGATTGGAATAAAACCCCCGAAACCTGTCCCGATGAGGCACCGGAACCACCACTCCCTGAGCCCTCAGGTCCCGCACCGCCAGGTGCAGGTCCCGCAAGCGCTCTGGAGACAGTTGAAGATTTGAGGGAAAAAATCTGCTCTCCGGCCGAGAGAGAAACTCGATCTTGTAACCAGATCGAACGATTTCCTGAACCCATCTGTCCCGCACACGGGCCAACCAGGGCTGAAGAAAACCGAGCAAGCGTCCCCCCACCCCAAAACTGGGTGAGGGCGCCCCTTCAGGCCGAACTGTTATGGGCTGCAGGTCCGGATTGGCCGGACTTCTGTTTACCAGACCAGGGCTTCTTCTGAGAGCCTTGACCTTTGAACGGTTTGCCCTTGTAGTGCGGCCGAAAGGCACGAAAGGACCCCTGAGGGGGCCGAAAATTAGCATGCTTCTTCCCAGAAGCCCCCTTAGCCTTGGGGAAATGGGGCAAGAGAGTGCTCTTACCTCCGGTAATCCCCTTAATCAACACATCCAGGGACTCCCCAAAAAGGCGAGACCCATCATAAGGCAGATTGGCTAAGGTCTTACGTGAAGATTGGTCCACCGACCAACATTTTAACCAAATCAGGCGGCGAGACAACACCGCCACGCTGTGCACACGTGCAGCCAACGGAATCAGGTCCAGGTCCGCATCACACAGATACATGACACCCTGGTGGATTTGATCCACCATATCCAGGGTCGCCGGCGAGGCCGAGTCGGCCACTAGGACGCGCCTAAGCATCTGCGTCCAACTTGCGATCGCCTGGGCCGCCATGAGAGAAGCAAACAGAGCCTTAAGCATAGAACCCGTAACAGAATAAGTATGACGGGCAAGAGACTCCAGTCTCCTATCCGTGGCATCACGGAAAACAGGGGAATCCTCTGCAGGAATCGCAGTGGCTTTGTTCAAAACCGCAATTGCATGATCCACTGGTGGAGGCACACACCACCTTTCATCAGTGGCAGGCGAAAAAGGATAACGCAGCTTGAATCTACTTGGTACCGCAAAAGGTTTGCGCAGATTGCGCCATTGATCCTTAACAGCGCGCTGAAAATCATCATTGCAGGGAAAAACCTGCGGCGTCCTGCGTTTCCTCTGCGTCCCATAAGCCGCCAAGGCAGCGGGGGGACACACTTCGTCCTGCAAACGCAGCGTTTGCTTAATGGAAGCAATCAACTCATCCATGATTGCAAGCTCTTCAGGCGAGCCAGGGGGAGAATTATCAACCCCCTCAACTTCAGCCTCCACCTCAGACCCCACTAGATCAAGAGAGGAGCGGGACCCCGATAAGGAGGCCCCTGCCATAACAGCCCCATCACCTTCACCCTCAGAATCAGAGGAAAGAGCAACTCTGGGCCTTTTAGTAGATTGAGCAGCCACCAGCATTTGCACCTGAGCAGCAAGGCCAGCCACAATAGTGGCTAAATCCCCCCCTGGGGGGGAAACAGCGGTCCCCTGGCTTTCCACCAATACTGTAGGAAATTTGCCCTCCTGAGAATCCATTGCCCCTGTAATGCCAGACAACCAAGGGTTAACTGCCCCTTTTAAGCAAGCGCGGCAAGCGCAGCCCACCGCACCACACTCAAGCACAATAAGACCCCCACAGGGAATATGCAAACTGAACACAGGCAATGGATAGCAAGAACAGAAGGATAAAACCTGAGGAGACCCTCGCCGCTGCTGCTGCCTCGATCGGTGTTCCTGGAAAGAGGAAGTGATGCTGCCAGGGCGCTCTATGTAAGCCTATGGAGGCTACAAGAAAATGGCCGCCATGCATGTAAACCATGCGGCCGGAGCGGGTGTAGGCAAAATGGCGTCGTTTGGCGCCGAAACCGCCGCTCCACAGTGCATTAAAACACACACATTACATTCCAATATCAGAATACATGTCAGATCGCCGCAGCGATCGCTGTATATGCCCAAACATGCCAAAAAAAAAACATGCCCCACAGCACACAGCTTCTCACACTGACCAGACTGACACACACAGTGTCATACAGCTTCCCCCCCCCCCCCCCCCCCCCTGCAGCCCACAGCATGCAGCCGAGAGATAGGGAGACAAGCAGTGAGAACAGAGGCAGGTTACACAGTCCCAGACTGACACCCCCCCAGACAGACAGGTCCCCACATAGATACACTTACCTCACATGGCGTGGGGGACCGGCACAGGCGAACAAGCCGCTGCACATGAGGCAGGGAGAGTCGCATTCAAGACGCACAAAATGGGGGTTAAGAAACCGCACAGCGTCCAGTGAGGTAGCCACCTCACCAATCATCCCTGCACCGAACAGGGATGGGTCGTTCACTGTGCCAGGAGCGTTACCTGGCTGAACGCTCGATGGCAGACTGGGAAGCCACTGACCCACGACCTGCGATCAGGGGGATCAGCCCGAGACCCAGTCCGCATGATCCTCTTCATCCGAAGAACTAACTAACGCTGACAAAAATAACAGCTAAGTAAAGGTAGAGAGAAAAACTCAAACAAAATTTTAAAAAGAAGAAAGAGTCTGGGACAGAAAGTCCCAGCACAGAGAGAGCCAGCCACTCCTGACAAGCTAGACATTAAAAACTGAGATATGGTTGCAGGAAGTAGGAGGGTATTGACTGAGGGAACCACCCCTTGAGGGTGGGATATGTTAAAAGCTTTATTGTTAACATATTCTGTTGCCTAGCTACTCCTTCGGAGCAAAGTCTAATACCCCATATGTGACGAATATGAAGAGGCGGCGACTGTCGGAGGACGTAAGAGAAAAATATTTTAAGTGCCCCCCCCCCATGCATTATTTTTTACACTTTGTTTTTTTTTTTTAAAAAAAAAAAAAAAACAAAAGAAAGGAGAAAAAAAAAAAAAAAAAAAAAAAAAAAAAAAAAAGGGCAGAAAAGAAAAAAAGGAAGTGTAAAAAAATAATGCATGCGAACTCACGGGGACACTTTTTTTGTTACATTATATATAAGGGGGCACGCTGTGATCGCTCCGCAATGTAAGGGGGCACGCTGTGATCGCTCCGCAATGTAAGGGGGCACGCTGTGATCGCTCCGCAATGTAAGGGGGCACGCTGTGATCGCTCCGCAATGTAAGGGGGCACGCTGTGATCGCTCCGCAATGTAAGGGGGCACGCTGTGATCGCTCCGCAATGTAAGGGGGCACGCTGTGATCGCTCCGCAATGTAAGGGGGCACGCTGTGATCGCTCCGCAATGTAAGGGGGCACGCTGTGATCGCTCCGCAATGAAAGGGGGCACGCTGTGATCGCTCCGCAATGAAAGGGGGCACGCTGTGGTCGCTCCGCAATGAAAGGGGGCACGCTTTGGTCGCTCCGCAATGAAAGGGGGCACGCTTTGGTCGCTCCGCAATGAAAGGGGGCACGCTGATCGCTCTGCAATGCAAGGGGGGCACACTGATTGCTCTGCAATGTAAGGGGGGCACACTGATTGCTCTGCAATGTAAGGGGGGGCACACTGTGATCGCTCTGCAATGAATGGGGACAGTAATTTTATGAGATATTTTATGGGGGCGTGTTTAGGGGCAGAGCAGGGTAAGGGTTGGGTGGGGCAACAAGTGGCGAGTAACTCTTAAGGCCTGGCTAGTAGCTCATGACTTGAAATTTTGAGCCCTGTGTATATATTATATATATATATATATATTATATATACATATATATAAAAAAAAAAGACAACCTTGTAGAACAGCAAGAATCCTCCATAGGTCGTCATACAATAGTTGCATGTTGGAGGATATGAATGAGGAGCGAGCGCTCATTGTGGGGATCGATCCTCCCTTCAAAGCACACACTCCGAATGTCAGCTATTTATCTGCAGTACTTACTAGCTGCCAGTGTCCCCTACGTCACACTATTTATGTGAAAGACGTCCACCAGAAAGACAGAAAATCTCTTGACATATATTCCTTCAACGGCCAATCAGCTTCCAGTTCATTTTACAGACCAATATGGGGAGTTACCATGTGTCAAACTAAAAAAAAAAATAAATAAAAAGTAGTGTTTAATGGTCCTGGAACCTCGGAGTGAATACAGATAAGCAATATGGTGGTCCTCCTACATTTAGACAGTGGCCGGACTATGGAGGATCTGATTATTAGTCTGGTAGCTTCTGCACACCAAAGGATTTCCAGATCACTTTGGGTTGTGACGAGGATGGGCAAAATCTACAACGGAAGCTCCACATCCCACTTGGCAAGCACTGGCATTAATACAGAGTGCCTCACACTGCTCAACTCACCAGATTTGTAATGAGATTTGGTAAAGCGGTTATTTTGCTGCTCATGTTCTCCTTGCTGGAGAGGAAGCTGTACCTGAGGAACTGCAGTGCAAGCATCTCCCTGCTTCTCTGTGCTTTGAGCCTCATAGCTCACATAGGTGGCATTTTAGGCACTGCTGCCTCTGACTGAGCGTCTCATCAGACTTGGAGTAAGATTTGGGGATGCTCATAATTCTCCTTGTTGGATAGGAAGCGGTACCTGAGAAACTGCAGTGCAAGGCTCTCCCCCTTGCTCCTGTGTCTTGAGCCTCAAAGCTGTATATCTATAGTATGGGATTCATTTAAATGCACTGCTCAGTGATGCACCGAAATTTCAGCCACCGAAAAAGTACCAAAAATGCCTGAGTTTTTTCCCCCCCGATTTTACCGTGCAGATGTTTTTCATAGGTCATGGGATTTTTAAAAAAAAAAAAATTGCATTAAATTTTTAATGCGTTTCAAAGGGGAGGTGCATTTTTTGCTTTTTTTTTTAATAACCTGATCTGCACCAAAAATTGCAGCAGGCAGAATTTTTAACACCGCTTCAAAAAAAAAAAAAAAAAAAAAAAAAAAAAAACCTAAAATTTCTTAATCAAAAATTTAGGCCAATATGTAGTTGGTTACATATTTTTAGTAACAAAAAAACAAAAATAAATAAAATACATAAAGCATATATGATTGGTTTAAAGAGGAAGTAAACCCTCCTCAGGAAGTTGTACCTATAGGTAAGCCTATATTAAGGCTTACCCGTAGGTACTGTAAATATCTCCTAAACATGTACCGTTTAGGAGATATTTACCTTTAATGCAGCCAGTGACGTCACTGGCGCATGCGCTCTGAAGGAACGGCAGATCGTGCCGTTCCTTCAGAGCCCCGTGCCGTGACTGTCGGCTCCCACGCGCGTGCGCGGGAGTGACGTCACCGCGGCTCCGGCCAATCAGATGGCCGGATGCCGCGATCCCGGAAGACGGGCGACTATACATGTCGCTCGTCATACAGGTAAGCGGACGGCACGGCGGGGGCTCGTAAGTTAAGTATTTCATAATGAGCTACTATGCGATGCATACTAGCTCATTATGGGTTTCTCTTTCAGGATGTAAAGAAGAGAAAAAAAATTTTTCTCGGTGTACAACCTCTTTAACTATGGTATATTTTCACTAGTAATGACAGTGATCAGCAACTTCTAGCAGGACTGCGATATTACGGCAGACAAATTGGACACTTACACTTTTTTGGGGACCAGTGACATTACAGTGATCAGTGCTAAAAATATGCACTGTCACTGTACTGAGGGCAGGGAAGGGATTATCAGGGGTGATCAAAGGGTTAAATGTGTGCCTAGGGAGTGCTTTCTAACTGTGGGGGGGGGGGAGGTGCTTTTACTACTTAAAAAAGGCATGGGTCAGTGTTCCTGCTTTACAGAAATACAGGATCAATGTCTTCTGTACTCACAGAATGACAATCTGCCTTGTTTACATAGAGTAACGAATTATCGGCAGGCCCGCGGGACCCGCTGATCAGCTCCTGCTGTGTAAAATCACAAGCGAGCCGCTGGTGGAACGCGCTCAAAACCCAGAAGTGCAGAAATTACACACTTAGTAATTCTGCACAGAGCAGCCGCCCTAAAGGGGGGGGGTGTCAATGTAATCTTAACGACACCCCCAGTTTGATCGCATATCGCAGTGCGATCGTGTACTTCGCACAGGATCGGATCGCACAAGTGTGAACCGCTGTGCGATCCGATCCTGATGCGGCTAGAAAAAAGGGTCCCTGTGCGTGTTTGGTGCGGCTGCGGTGCGAATTAAGCCATACAAACTGTATGGCTAGACTTGCACCGCACAGCCGATCGCATGTAATGTCGGAGCAGTGCGCTCCAATATTACATGCGAACCCCGCACACGCACAAGTGTGAACCGGGGCTTAGTCATTAGATTTAGAGTGAGATTTAGTGAGGTCACTGCTGTGCTTCTCACTGTTCTCCTTGCTGGAGAGGAAGCTGTACCTGGAGGACCTACAGTGCAAGCATCTCCCTGCTTCATTCATTCTATGGATCCATTTATCAGATCACTAGTCATCAAGGGGTCATCTCTGACATGGGAAAGCAAAGCTCTGCTCCTCTACCCATATGGTTTTACCTCCACAGACACCATGCAGAATAGGGGCTACGATGGGGGGGGGGGGGGGAGCTGAGGGAGATCAGCTGCAGAAGCCCATGGGCAATACTGGTGGCAAGTCCTTTGTCTTCTTTGGGACCAGCAGCTCCCATAGTACAGGTCCTTTTTAAAATTTCCAACAATAATTCAATTATCTCATGTTGAGGCAAACCAAAGGACATCTTCTATACATCTTAGTGCAGTGCCGTCAATAGCGCCATCATGTCAGCCAACTGTTGTCTTTAGGATTTCAAGGAAATACTTCGGGAAACCCCAGCTAGTTCAACTAAATCTGTGTTTCCCCCCACAAAGAATGTTGAACATGCAAAACAGATGCAGCTAACCGACCGGCAAACACCTGCGTTTACTAGAAACCCGCTTCTCCTCGAAATGTTAGAAGCAGAAACATTGTAAAATTCTAATCCCATCACTCCCCATAATAGAGAGGAACAAAGGGCAGACACATCTGAAGTCCAGTGTGGAGACAACCATGGCTTCCTCCACAGGAACAGTGGGTGAGCATAGCCACCCTGGGACAGGAAGTGTGTTACTGGCAGGATCACCAGCTGAAAATAAATTGCAAAAAGAAAAACATCCAAATCAAGCTTTGTACGCTGCAACGTATCACATTTTTGGTTATGGGTCTAGATGCACTAACCTGTTGGTGTAACATTTCAAAACGTTGATAATCTTAAAAAAATATATATATATATATATATATATATATATATATATATATATATATATATATATATATATATATATATACATACCTCCTGGCGATTCTGCCATAATGGTTCTTGTTCACTTCCTGTTGTAGGGTGACAACACTCTGAACTTGTCTCCCGAAAAAGCCCATGCGTTGTCACCCTTTCACAAAGGAGACTACCAGTGGATGTGCCAACACTTTATAGGGTGACAACACTTCGAAAGTCTGTTCCTGTTGGCAAATTAGGCCCTTGCGTTGTCACCCCATCACACAAGATTCCGGATAGAGACTACAAGCAACTCTTCCCATTGTAGGGTGAGCAAAAAAACTGTCCCCGTTTCCCAGTTAAGCCCTTGCATTGTCACCCCACACAGGAGACACCAACTAAAGGAAAATTTGGTGCAAAAACTGAAAATTCAGGATGCAGTTGGACGAAACCGAAAATTATTTTTTTAAATCCAATTTCTTTTTTTTCTGACGTAGGGTTTCCTTTAGAATCCATTCCAAGCCCATAGATATGCATGGTGCATGGGAGGGGGGGTGGCGTGTAGTGCCCCATAAAATTCATACCAGGCACAAAAGGTATGGGCGGGGAATTATATATGGGCGTGGGGGGTCAACCCTCCCATGTGGGCCTGGTATGGATTGTAAGGGAAACCCCACGCCAAATTAAAAAAATAAAATAAAATGGCGTGGGGGGGTTTCCCTTACAATCCATACCAGGCCCGCATGGGAAGGGGGCCCCATGCCATTTTTTTTTTTTTACATACAGCCATCAGTGGGGAGACTCCCTGACAGCTTATGACTCATGGGTTAAGGACGTGACGGCCAGCTTCCAAGCCTGCTCCTCAACATCCACCTAGTCACACAGAATTTAAAATCGGTTAATTCATTTTCAACCGATTTTCTGATCATTCGGAAAATTTAGAATTTGTTGGAAAATTTTTAATTAGTTAGCAAAACATTTTTGGACAATTTGCGCTCATCCAAATTCACGGCATAGTGCCAACAGAAATCACACCGAATTTGGAGCTTCAAAAAAAAAAAAAAAAAAAGGGGAGGAAAGGAAATGACCAGCCACTCTGACAATTGTGCAGTCAAGCAACACTGTACCCAAATGAAATGTATATCTTTTTTTTTTTTTTCACAGAAATTGAGCTTTTTTGGGTTACCGCATATACTCGAGTATAAGCCGACCCGAATATAAGCCGAGGCACCTCATTTTACCACAAAAAAACTGGGAAAAAAACTTATTGACTCAAGTATAAGCCTAGGGTGGGAAATGAAACAGCTACTTGACCCAACTGGACCACCACGAGACCCAAAACAGGGGCTGTGGACATGGTACAGTGCTGCAGGCATGGTAGAGGAGAATCTCCTGTACCATGCTCGCAGCACTGCATCTCCTGAGGAGATGCAGGGGTTGCGGAGAAATCTCACTTACCTTTCATTGAGGCACCTTACAAAAATGTCACCGCCTGCGCCTGGTGCCGACACGTCACTGCGCAAGCGCAGTCTGCCCGGGAATAGCCGAACGTGTACAGGCTTTCCCGGGCGGCAGCGGCGCATGTGCACTGACCGGGGAACAGGTAAGTGAGATCGCGACTCAAATATAAGCCGAGGGGGGCTTTTTCAGCATATAAAAACACACAACTTTTTTTTTTTTTTTTTTACAAAAGTGTTTTAGTGTCGGTACTAAAATTTTGCAAACAATCGTTCATAAAATTTAAGCCAAAATGTATTCTGCTACATTTACATTTGATAAAAATAACCCAAATCAGTATATATTAGTCTGTGTGAAAGGTTGAAAGGTATAGAGTCTATAAACTATGGGATAGAGAGAGAATATTATATATATATATATATATATATATAATCAATTCAATTGTGATGTACCAACGGCCTCAAATGCCAGAACAGTAAAAATACCCCCCTCCCCCCCAAAATGACCCTTTTTGGAGGGGGGAAAAAGAAAAACAAAAAAACACACCCAAAAGGTGTTTTTAGTAAGTGGTACGGCCATTTAAGTCAAAAATCTTTTTTTTTTAACCATAAAATCCATTTCTCTGATGTTCATTGACGGACACAGCTCCCGATCTTCTTAATCATTGGAACGTTCCAAAGCACTGAAACATGAGGGGTGGGAACAGCGAAAAATAAATTCCCAAGGCCAACTATAGCCAACCAGGTAAACAGGAGCTCAATCAAAACAAGTGAAGCTCACCTGAAAAAAATAAATAATAAAATACACCCTCAAAAGAGGACTAGGTCCTCTAAACAGCAGCATGCAAAACTTTGCGGCCAAAAGGAAGCCTTCGCAGATGCCAACAAATCCACTTTATAGAACTTTGTGAAAATGTGCACTGACAACCAGGTGGCCGCCTTGCAAAACCTGCGTCACTGACGCCCGATGACGGAAGGCCTAGGAGGCACTGAGCACCCAGAGTGCGCCTTGACAGGTAAAGGAGGAACCCGACCCCTGATGGAATAGGCCTGAATCACTGTCTGTCTGATCCATCTGGAAATGGTCGCAGAGGAAGCAGACAACCCTTTCCGAGGCCCATCTGTAAGCACAAATAGTGAGTCTGACTTCCTAAGAGAAGTAGCTGCCAAGTACACCCTAATCGCCCGGACCACATCCAAGGCATGCAAAGCAATTTCCTTTGGATCTTTTGGCCTGGGACACAGGGAAGGCAACACAATGTCTTCACTCAAATGAAAATCAGACAACCTTTGGAAGAAATGATGGACCGGGGCAAAGAACCAACTTATCGCTGTGAACCACAGATAAAGCCGCCAATTCCGACGCGCGCAGGAGGTGATAGCCACCAAGTAGGTCACCTTCTGAGACAGCGTAAGCAGGAGCATCTCCAGAAGATTTTTAAAAGGAGGCTTCTGGGATGACAGAGCACTAAATTGAGGTCACAAGTTGGCAACAGAGAGCGCACTGGAGGGTCAAGTGCCTTACTCCCTGAAGAAAGGTACGCACCAGGGAGTGTGGCCAAAGCCCATTGAAAGAAGACCGCTAAGGCCAACACCTGACCCTTGATGGTACTCAAGGCAAGTTTCTGCTCAACCCCCGTTGAAGGAAGGTCAATATCTGAGCCACCGAGAAAAAGAACCCAAGAGACTTCCACGTACGATGGTAGATCTTCCTAGCTTTTAACAGCGTTGGAATCACCAAATCAGATAAACCTCTATCCTTCAGAACCTGGCGTTCAACAGCCAAGCCGCCAAAGCCATCGACTGTAAAGCAGGATGAAAGATTGGTCCTTGGGACAGCAGATCCTTGGAAGCTTCCAAGGAACGTCGGTGACCAGCCGCACCAGATCGGCATACCAAGCCTGGCGAGGCCAGTATGGTTCCACTATGATGACCGGAATCCCTTCGGCCTCGATCCTGCGTAGAAGTTTTAGCAGAAGCTGCAGAGGAGGGAAGGCGTAAACCAGACGGGGCCACCAACGCACCTGTGGCGTTCTCCAGAGGATCCCTTGACCTACCCACAAGCCTCTGCACCTGTTGAGCCAAGACACCCAACAGATCCACCTCTGGGATACCGAACCAGAGACAACTGATGAAACACCGCGGGATGAAGGGACCACTCCCCTTGGTCCAACATGCCGACTAAGGTAATCTGCCTGACAGTTTTCCACCGAACAGTTCTGCCCACCTTAGAATGACGGCTATCTCCAGGACACTTCTTGTGCCCCCCTGGTGATTGACATAAGCCATGGCTGTGGAATTGTCAGATTTAATGGGCACTGGACAACCCTGAAGACGATTTGTCCAATGGTCCTGGCACAGTCTGATCGCTCTGTGTTCTAAGACACTGATCGGTAGTCTGGATTCTTCCAGTGTCCAGAGCCCCTGAGCACAGTTTTTGCCGAAGACGCCTCCCAAGCCGGAAAGGCTGGCATCCATGTTGACAACTATCCAATATAAGGGGAGGAAGGACTTGCCCAGCCGAAGCGCTGGAGAAAGAAGCCACCATATCAGGGACTGCCTTGTTTCCCGGCTCAGCCAGATCTTATTGTCCAGAGACTGCAGAGTCTTGTCCCATTTGGCCAGAATCTCCCTTTGCAGGGACCTCATATGGAACTGTGCAAAACAGAACCATCTCAAAAGGTAGACACCATCAGGCCCAGGCAGAGGCATGATGGGACTTTTAGTTCCGCAATAGCTGGAGGGCCAACAATTTGACACCCTGGTCTAAGGCAATTATCCAACGGGATGCACTATTTGTCAGACTATCTCCAGTCTAAACAATGTTTATAAAAAAAAAATATTAATAATTTTTAACAAAGTATCACCAGGAGTCTTTTTTTTTTGTGTTTTCTTGCACAAAGATGACACCCGACTTGTGTGATTTGTCAGTCTCTATCCACAAATCCCCACAATTCTCTTGACATTGCAGATCAGCCTTAGAATTAGGATACTACTTTAAAATATTAAAAAAAATAAAAATAAAAGATAAATTGTCATTAATATTTATTATTATTATTATTATTAACTACTATGACGCAATTTTATGAATAATCATCAATTTTAAATACATTTTATTTTATAATCATAACAAAAATGTATTACAATATTATATTAATAAACTATTTACTTCTAATAAAAACGATTACTACAACAATATTTATTATTAAGTAATAAATTCTTAACTTCAAGTAAAAAATAAAATGTAATATTGCTGCTACTACTAGACATAATATTATGAATATGTATTGAGAACGTCATTTATGACTATCAGGGTATTTCTATTATAATACAACATTGTATTAATAATACTGATAAAATCATTTTTGTCGTCAATATGAATAATGACAAATGTATCTTAAAAATGATGAGGAACTATAAACTCTAAAAAAAAGAGGGCAGTTAGTTCTCTGTCAGACAATGACCTCTTTTACCCATTCTTTTATAACGTCTTGCCACTTTATGAAGAAAAAAAAAAAAAAAAGGAAATAAAAAAAACACAATGTGCCATTTACTGTACAGCACACCAACAGCGCTGCCCTCACACCGCACCACAGCTCCAGGGGTGAATGAATTAACAAAGTAACTTTCAACAAGAAGTTTCCATGACTCCAGAAAGTGATGCACAGATGGAGGTCAGCGAAGTGCGATTCTATTATATAATAGGAGGACGGGTGACCCGGATGATTCACCGCATGAGACAATCGGAGAGGTGAGAGCAGAGCCAGGAACAGAGCTCGTCATCCTCCTGAGTCACACTATGATGTCACACGCCTGAAATACTCCTGATGGAAGACAATGACACGCCGGAGGAAGATGGGGGGGCCATTATTGTGCGATGCCGTCCATCTGTTACATTGTAATCTCTGCTCGTCACAGGATGGATGGACAATTGCTTCAGTGAAGGAGTCTCAGCAGGCAACACTGTGCATATAGCATACAGAGCGTCACCCCACCGCCCTCTGCCCAACTGGCAGGACGGTGCCCCACTGCCCCCTGCCCAACTGGCACCCCATTGCCCCTGCCCAACTGGCCCCCCCACTGCCCAACTGGCAGGACGGCCCCCCACTGCCCAACTGGCAGGACGGCCCCCCACTGCCCCCTGCACAACTGACGGGATAGCACCTGCACTGCCCCCTGCACAACTGGCAGCACAGCACCTGCACAACTGGTGGGACGGCACCCCACTGCCCCCTGCCAAACTGGCAGGACAGCACCTGCCCAACTGTCAGGACAGCACCTGCCCAACTGGCCGGACGGCACCCCCACTGCCCAACTGGCACCCCCACTGCCCAACTGGCCGGACGGCACCCCCCACTGCCCAACTGGCCGGACGGCACCCCCCACTGCCCAACTGGCCGGACGGCACCCCCCACTGCCCAACTGGCCGGACGGCACCCCCCACTGCCCAACTGGCCGGACAGCACCCCCCACTGCCCCATGCCCAACCGGCGGGATAGCACCTGCCCAACTGGCGGGGCGGCGCCTCACCGCCCCCTGCCCAACATGATGACGTGTCAAAGTATGCA
>NC_138772.1:543510645-543543145 GCF_965119305.1 Pelophylax lessonae
GGGGTGGATATAGAATGTATATATGGGGGGGAGATGGATATAGAATGTATATTGGGGGGGAGATGGATATAGAATGTATATATGGGGGGGGTGGATATAGAATGTATATATGGGGGATGGATATAGAATGTATATATGGGGGGGATGATATAGAAGATTATATATGGGGGGATGGATATAGAATGTATATATGGGGGGGATGGATATAGAATGTATATATGGGGGGGGATGGATATAGAATGTATATATGGGGGGGATGGATATAGAATGTATATATGGGGGGGGATGGATATAGAATGTATATATGGGGGGTGGATATAGAATGTATATAGGGGGAGGATATAGAATGTATATATGGGGGGGTGGAATAGAATGTATATATGGGGGGGGGATGGATATAGAATGTATATATGGGGGGGATGGATATAGAATGTATATATGGGGGGGGGTGGATATAGAATGTATATATGGGGGGGGATGGATATAGAATGTATATATGGGGGGGGATGGATATAGAATGTATATATGGGGGGGGGTGGATATAGAATGTATATATGGGGGGGATGGATATAGAATGTATATATGGGGGGATGGATATAGAATGTATATATGGGGGGGGTGGATATAGAATGTATATATGGGGGGGATGGATATAGAATGTATATATGGGGGGGTGGATATAGAATGTATATATGGGGGGGGTGGATATAGAATGTATATATGGGGGGGTGGATATAGAATGTATATATGGGGGGGGTGGATATAGAATGTATATATGGGGGGGGATGGATATAGAATGTATATATGGGGGGGGGTGGATATAGAATGTATATATGGGGGGGGTGGATATAGAATGTATATATGGGGGGGTGGATATAGAATGTATATATGGGGGGATGGATATAGAATGTATATATGGGGGGGTGGATATAGAATGTATATATGGGGGGGGATGGATATAGAATGTATATATGGGGGGGGTGGATATAGAATGTATATATGGGGGGGGGTGGATATAGAATGTATATATGGGGGGGGGTGGATATAGAATGTATATATGGGGGGGGTGGATATAGAATGTATATATGGGGGGGAGTGGATATAGAATGTATATATGGGGGGGATGGATATAGAATGTATATATGGGGGGGGTGGATATAGAATGTATATATGGGGGGGATGGATATAGAATGTATATATGGGGGGGGATGGATATAGAATGTATATATGGGGGGGGTGGTGATATAGAATGTATATATGGGGGGGGTGGATATAGAATGTATATATGGGGGGGTGGATATAGAATGTATATATGGGGGGTGTGGATATAGAATGTATATATGGGGGGGATGGATATAGAATGTATATATGGGGGGTGGATATAGAATGTATATATGGGGGGGGTGGATATAGAATGTATATATGGGGGGGGGTGGATATAGAATGTATATATGGGGGGGGTTGGATATAGAATGTATATATGGGGGGGGGTGGATATAGAATGTATATATGGGGGGGGGGGTGGATATAGAATGTATATATGGGGGGGTGGATATAGAATGTATATATGGGGGGGGTGGATATAGAATGTATATATGGGGGGATGGATATAGAATGTATATATGGGGGGGATGGATATAGAATGTATATATGGGGGGGGGTGGATATAGAATGTATATATGGGGGGGGTGGATATAGAATGTATATATGGGGGGGTGGATATAGAATGTATATATGGGGGTGTGGATATAGAATGTATATATGGGGGGGATGGATATAGAATGTATATATGGGGGGTGGATATAGAATGTATATATGGGGGGGGTGGATATAGAATGTATATATGGGGGGGGGGTGGATATAGAATGTATATATGGGGGGGGTGGATATAGAATGTATATATGGGGGGGGGTGGATATAGAATGTATATATGGGGGGTGGATATAGAATGTATATATGGGGGGGGTGGATATAGAATGTATATATGGGGGGGGGTGGATATAGAATGTATATATGGGGGGGGGTGGATATAGAATGTATATATGGGGGGGGTGGATATAGAATGTATATATGGGGGGGGGTGGATATAGAATGTATATATGAGGGGGATGGATATAGAATGTATATATGGGGGGGGGTGGATATAGAATGTATATATGGGGGGGGGGGTGGATATAGAATGTATATATGGGGGGTGGATATAGAATGTATATATGGGGGGGGGTGGATATAGAATGTATATATGGGGGGGGTGGATATAGAATGTATATATGGGGGGGGTGGATATAGAATGTATATATGGGGGGGGGTGGATATAGAATGTATATATGGGGGGGGTGGATATAGAATGTATATATGGGGGGGGGGGGTGGATATAGAATGTATATATGGGGGGGGGGTGGATATAGAACGTATATATGGGGGGGGTGGATATAGAATGTATATATGGGGGGGGGTGGATATAGAATGTATATATGGGGGGGGTGGATATAGAATGTATATATGGGGGGGGGTGGATATAGAATGTATATATGGGGGGGGTGGATATAGAATGTATATATGGGGGGGGTGGATATAGAATGTATATATGGGGGGGGTGGATATAGAATGTATATATGGGGGGGGGTGGATATAGAATGTATATATGGGGGGGGGTGGATATAGAATGTATATATGGGGGATGGATATAGAATGTATATATGGGGGGGAATGGAGAATATATATATATATATATAGGGGGGGGGATGAATATAGGACACAGCCCGGATCGGTAGGACACCGTGTAATATACGAGCAGGGAATGGAAGAATGGAGACGATGTAGACAGAGCCCGGATGTGTAGAATACGGAGCCCGGTTCGGTATACAGAGCCCCCCCTCCCCCTCTATACACCCGGTATGCGGTGATGACGGAGGGGTGGATGATGTATATAGGAGGGGGGGATGGGGGGGGGTCACACACACGGTATATACAGATCACACATCTCCTCCACTCACCGTCCTCCCTCCGGACCTCTCCAACACCGCCGTCCGTCTCTACAGCAAACCAACCTACTAATCCCGCCTACTCCGCCCCACACCGGCCACTCCTCCTTACACCGGCCACACCTCCTTCTCCCCGCGTCCGCTATTCTACAACTCCACCCCGCCCCCTCCTCATCTAGCCACACCCCCACACCCATCATTTTTTTTTTAAAACACCCGTAAGGTCACGCCCGTGTGAGCGATGGGGTCCCGCCCACTGCTCTGGTCCTGGCTGTGCTGATTGGGTGGGATCCCGGCTTAAGCATGCGGCCGTCACGTGACCCCGGGGCCAGAGTAGCCCCGAGAGTTGTCCTGGAGTGACCCCGACAACCGGGGACAGGGGAAAGGGCGGGGCTACACCCGGAGGGGAGATCCTCCCCAGTGATAGGGTGCTGTGTGACCCGGGGGCCACCGGAGATTCCTATAGACCTGTACTATACATCCCCCTATATATATACAATGTGTACTCCATAGATATATATATATACATGTGTACTCCATAGATATATATATATACAATGTGTACTCCATAGATATATATATATACAGTGCCAGGAAAAAGTATTCATACCCCTTGACATTTTCCACATTTTCTCATGTTATAACCAAAAATGTAAATTATAAATATGTGCAAAGTGTGGCTGCATTTGTATTCACCCCCCTTCACTCTGATACCCCTAATTAAAATCTAGAGGAACCAATAGCCTTCAGAAGTCACCTAATTAGTAAATAGAATCCACCTGTGTGTAATGTAATCTCAGTATGAGGAAAGCTGTTCTGTGAAGCCCTCAGAGGTTTGTTAGAGAACCTAAGTGAACAAACAGCATCATGAAGGCCAAGGAACACACCAGACAGGTCAGAGATAAAGTTGTGGAGAAGTTTTAAGCAGGGTTTGGTTATAGAAAAATCTCCCAAACTTTGAACATCTCACTCATCATCGGAAAATGGAAAGAGTTTGGCACAACTGCAACCTACCAAGACATGGCCGTCCACCTAAACTGACCGGCCGGGCAAGGAGAGAATTCATCAGAGAAGCAGCTAAGAGGCTCATGGGAACTCTGGAGGAGCTGCAGAGATCCACAGCTCTGGTGGGAGAATCTGTCCACAGGTCAACTATTAGTCGGCACTCCACAAATCTGCCCTTTATGGAAGAGTGAGAAGAAGAAAGCCATTGGTGAAAAGAAAACCATAAGAAGTCCTGTTTGCAGTTTGTGAGAAGCCATGTGGGGGACACAGCAATCATGTGGAAGAAGGAGCTCTGCTCAGATGAGACCAAAATTGAACTTTTTGGTAGTGACGGCTGGTGCTGAAAATTTTTGGGGGGGCGCAAACAGAAAAATGTAATAGGCATTGCTTTGAGGTCGCAAAAGTGTGAAAGGGGCCTTCAATAATTAAGGTATAGCGTGCCCCCTTTCAATGCAGAGAGACCAGCGCGCCCCCTTTCAATGCAGAGAGACCAGCGTGCCCCCTTTCAATGCAGAGAGACCAGCGCGCCCCCTTTCAATGCAGAGAGACCAGCGTGCCCCCTTTCAATGCAGAGAGACCAGCGTGCCCCCTTTCAATGCAGAGATACCAGCATGCCCTCTTTCAATGCAGAGAGACCAGCGTGCCCCCTTTCAATGCAGAGAGACCAGCGTGCCCCCTTTCAATGCAGAGAGACCAGCATGCCCCCTTTCAATGCAGAGAGACCAGCGTGCCCCCTTTCAATGCAGAGATACCAGCGTGCCCCCTATTAATGCACAGTGACCAGCGTGCCCCCTTTCAATGCACAGTGACCAGCGTGCCCCCTTTCAATGCACAGTGACCAGCGTGCCCCCTTTCAATGCACAGTGACCAGCGTGTCCCCTTTCAATGCAGTGACCAGTGTACATGCCCCCTTCAATGCAGAGATCAGCGTACATGCCCCCTTCAATGCAGTGACCAGCATACCATTCCCCCAATGCAGAGATCAGCGTGCGTGCCTCCAATGTAGTGACCATCATACATGCCCCCAATGCAGAGTACATGCCCCCAATGCAGAGTGAATGCCCCCAATGCAGAGTACATGCCCCCAATGCAGAGTACATGCCCCCAATGCAGAGTGATGCCCCCAATGTAGAGTACATGCCCCCAATGCAGAGTACATGCCCCCAATGCAGAGTGAATGCCCCCAATGCAGAGTACAAGCCCCCAATGCAGAGTACATGCCCAAAATGCAGAGTACATACCCCCAATGCAGAGTGAATGCCCCCAATGCAGAGTACATGCCCCCAATGCAGAGATCAGCGTGCGTGCCCCCAATGTAGTGACCATCATACATGCCCCCAATGCAGAGTACATGCCACCAATGCAGAGATCAGCGTGCGTGCCCCCAATGTAGTGACCATCATACATGCCCCCAATGCAGAGTACATGCCCCCAATGCAGAGTACATGCCCCCAAGGCAGAGATCAGCGAGCGTGCCCCCTTACCTACCTGGAGCAGCAGCGGCGGCGGGTCTCCACGAGTCCTTCCAGCCGCGGGCGGCGTGAGTCCTTCCAGCAGCGGCGGCGTGAGTCCTTCCAGCAGCGGCGGCGGGCAGCGCGAATCCTTCCAGCAGCTGTGGTGGGTCTGGGGTGACCGGCGGCGCGACTCTACGAGTCCTTCCGGTCCCGCCTCCTCCTCGCCAATGGCAAGGGGTTCGCCTTGCGGCCAATCAGGAAGCGCGTTTCGGACGTGCTTCCTGATTGGCCAGGAGGAGGATCGGTGTGTTTTCATTCGCTATTGTCACACAATGGGTGGGCTCGGGACGCACTGCTCTGCGCCCCGGGTCCATCCTTTGCATCGCCCTATTAGAGCCTCTGGCTCTAATCAGCTGATGCCAAGTAAAAAAAGATCCCATTGTACTCCATGCATCCGGTGCCCCTGCATGCAGATTAGGGGGCCGGACGCATGGATGGGGGGTGGCGCCCCTGCGCCTGCATACACCAGCCGCCGCTGCTTTTTGGCTTAAAATCAAAACGTTATGTGTGGGCGGAAAACTAACACTGCACATCACCCTGAACACACCATCCCCACCGTGAAACATGGTGGTGGCAGCATCATGTTGTGGGGATGCTTTTCTTCAGCAGGGACAGGGAAGCTGGTCAGAGTTGATGGAAGAGGGATGGAGCCAAATACAGGGAAATCTTAGAAGAAAACCTGTTAGAGTCTGCAAAAGATTGAGAATGGGGCAGAGGTTCACCTTCCAGCAGGACAACGACCCGAAACATACAGCCAGAGCTACAATGGAATGGTTTACATCAAAGCATAGTTAGAATGGCCCAGTCAAAGTCCAGACCTAAATCACATTGAGAATCTGTGGCAAGACTTGAAAGTTGCTGTTCACAGACGCTCTCCATCCAATCTGACAGAGCTTGAGATATTTTGATGGAAGAATGGGCACAAATGTCCCTCTCTAGATGTGCAAAGTTGGTAGAGACTTCCCCAAAAAGACTTGCAGCTGTAATTGCAGGGAAAGGCGCTTCTACAAAGTCTTTTTTAGAAGAAAACCTGTTAGAGTCTGCAAAAGACGTGAGACTGGGACGGAGGTTCACCTTCCAGCAGGACAACGACCCGAAACATCCACATTACATTACAATGATTGTGTACAGACACCTCCCTGCTCTATTGGAGGATCAGACTTGTGCTGATCTTCTCAGAGATGCTATTAGCTTTGTCCTGAGAAGGGCCCCCCACACTATGCAATTCTCTATCACCCAGTTTTTTTAATCGGTCTGTATTAAAATCCGTTATATGGTTACAGTGGCGGCCCGTCCCTTAGGGGCGCAGGGGCACCGCCCCCCCCCCTATGCATGCATCCAGCCCCCTAATCTACATGCAGGGCGCCGGACGCACGGATTCCAACAGGGTTTTTTTTTTTTTTTTTTGTTGAAGCACGTGATTAGAGCTCTAATAGGCTTCAAAAAAAGGGTGGTAGAAAATTAGTGCTATTCACTAATGCACCTGCGCATAGGATAATTAGCGAAGAAAAAGTGCCAATGCAATACACTCACCTACGAGTAATTACCCGTGAATAATCAATTCATTTCAAACCTTAAGTAAATGTGTTATTAAAATTCCTTTAAGGAATATTGAAGTGAATAAATAAATCAATAAGTGAATAATTAAATAAACGAGCAGCACGTCAAAGAAGCGTTCAATGATACACAAAAAGGGGTTAATAGGCCGCGCTCAAATGAAGTACGAAACCAAAAAGTGATCACATAAATCCAAATGTGATTGGGAGTCTCTTTCAATAATCAGATTTCTGTGTTTACATAAATCCAAAATAAATCATACACAGAAATCTGGTTATTGAAAGAGACTCCCAATCACTTTTGGATTTATGTGTTTAAAAAAAAGGGTGGGCTCGTGGACGCAGAGCACTGCGCCCTGAGCCCACCCAGTTGTGTGACAATAGCGAATGAATATTCCCTATTGCCACACTGATTCTCCTCCCAGCCAATCAGAAAGCCGGTCCTGAGACCTGTTTCCCGATTGGCCGAAAGGAGAAGGTATCCTATTGGCCAAGAAGGAGGGAGGAGACGGCCGCCGAGAGGGAACATGGAGACTGAGGGGGAAGCCACTGCAAGTGATCATTTCACAAGCCCCCCTCCCCAGTTAGAATCACTCCGCTAGGCTTACATTTAACCCCTTGGATCACCCACAGGGTTAACCCCTTCCCTGCCAAAAATGTCAGTTAGGGGTCTGATCTGTCCGTAGGGGTCCGATCTGTCCGTCCTGCAAAAAATCGCAGATCGCCGCCAATACTAGTAAAAAAAACAATAAAAATGACATAGATTTTTCCAGTAGTTAGTAGACGCGATAACTTTTGCGCAAACCAATCAAAATACACTTATTGCGATTTTTTTTTTTTTTTTTTTACAAAAAATATGTAGCAGAAAACAAACTAGCCTAAAATGATGAAAATTTTTGATTTTTAACCGCTTGCCGACCGCCGCAGGTAAATTTACTGCGGCGGTCATCCCCTGCCAGGCAGAGTGACGTTAATTAACGTCACTAGCCTGGGAGGGTCTGGGGAGCGAGCGCGCGCCCGCGGAGGCGCGCTCCCGCGCGGTCACGGACCCCCCCGCGCGTGTGACCGGCGGACCCGATGTCCGCCGGCCACTCGGCGATCGTCGGGGGAGAGGGAGAAAGTCAGACGGCTTGTGTAAACAAGCTGCCTGTCATTCTCCTCGCTGTAAAGACACTGATCACTCGGATCTAGTATGTAGATCCGTTGATCAGTGTCCTTACAGCTAGAGCCACAGCCAATCACAGTAGAAACCACGCCCCTAGGGACACACACAGCCCCTCCCTCCCAAATAAAGTTAACCCCTTCACTGCCAGTGTATTTTTACAGTAACAGTGCATATGTATAGCACTGATTACTGTAGAAATGTCACTGGTAACCCCAAAAGTGTCAAAAATGTCAGTCAAGGGTCCGATCTATCCGCCGCAATGTAGCAGTACCGCAAAAAAAATTGCAGATCGCCGCCATTACGCGTTAAAAAAAAAACAACAAAAATGACAAAAATCTTTCCCTTTGTTAGTAAACGCGATAACTTTTGCGCAAACCAATCAAAATACGCTTTTTGCGATTTTTTTTACCAAACATATGTAGCATAAAACAAATTGGCCAAAAATTTTAAAAAATTTTGATTTTTACATTTTTTTGGGGGGAATTTCATATAAAAAATGTGAAAAATATTGCTATTTTTGCAAAATTGTCGCTCTTTTTTTGTTTATAGCGCGTGATCAAAAAATCGCACAGGTGATCAAATACCACCAAAAGAAAGCTCTGTTTGTGGGAAAAAAAAGGACGTCAAATTCGTTTAGGTACAGCGTCGCACGACCGCGCAATTGTCCGTTAAAGTCACGCAGTGCCGAATCGCAAAATACCCCCTGGTCTTTTAGTGGTTAAATTATTGTTTTTTTTTTTTGTTTTTTTTTTTTCAGAATTGTTGCATTTTTTTGTTCATAACACAAAACATAAAAACTGCAGAGGTGATCAAATACCACCAAAAGAAAGCTTTATTTGTGGGGGAAATAAAGGACATCAATTTTATTTGGGTACAGCGTCACACGACCGCACATTTTTCTGTTAAAGTAACGCAGTGCCGAATCGCAAAAAATGGTCTGGTCATTATTTTGTTTTTATAAGTAATCGATCAGCGATTTTAAGCGGGACTGCGACATTGCGGCGGACAGATCGGACCCCTAACTGACGTTTTTGACACTTTTTGGGGACTGGTGACACTAATACAGTAATCAGTGCTAAATATTATGCACTGTTACTGTATAAATTACACTGGCAGGGAAGGGGTTAAAACTGGGGGTGATTAAAGGGGCTAATGTATGCCTAACTATGCTTACTGACTGTGGGGGGGGGGGGGCTCTGTAGCAGGCACAGAGAGATCGGGGTTGTAGCTTAGCTGAAGCTCCTGATCTCTCCCTGCCTGTGTGACAGAAGAGCTGCCTGCTTTGTTTACATAAGCAGGCGGGTCTTCTGTCAGTTTCTCTGATGATTGCGGGAGGCCGGCGGCAATTGCCGCCGCTCCTCCCACAGCCCACCTCCCGCTGTGTCTAAACACTGCAGGAGCGCGGCTCCGGGAGGCGCGCAAGCGCCGCTGAGACCGGGTGCACAAAATCACGTAGATCTATTTGCGCAGCTGAGCCACCCTGCCGCAGTATATTTCCGTGGGGCGGTCGGCAAGCAGTTAAAGTACTAATGCATCACAATGTCTTAAAAATCTACATTCACATTAATCATCATATTAAAAAATATTAGAAATCCTACACAAAAGTCCTAAGTGCAATGTATTCTGCGCAATCAAAAGAAAAAATGTTGGTGCAAAAATAGAAATCAAAAATCTTGGTGCTAGGCAATTAAACCCAATATAAAAAAAGAAATTGTTTTCTTTTAAAAAAATTCATAGAAGAAGCAATTATTTAATGAATAAACTCATATACAGTAAAACCTTGGATTGCGAGCATAATTCGTTCCAGAACCATGCTTGTAATCCAAAGCACTCTTATATCAAAGCAAATTTCCCCATAAGAAATAATGGAAACTCAGTTGATTCGTTCCACAACCTTTTATTCATAAATCCTTCAGTTTATAATCCATATAAAAAGATTATAGCATTGTGATAGGTTGCATAAAATGTCCATCCACAAATAGCCGCTTTCATAAGGGGATAAGAAGCAAAATCCAGCAGGAGCTACAGAGTATCAAAAAGAAGAGAGGCGCCTCTAAGTGTAGCAATATGGTTCCATTTAATGAAGGTTCAACATTTAGCAACTCACATGGTTGATGAATAAAACAGGCACATCTAAGTATGCAGGGATCCGGGGTAAAGCTGTCCACATAGACTATCTTCTGCACTGCCAGCTGCCAGTCTGTAATCCTGACCGGAAAGACCACCCTGCAGTAAAGCGATCTGAAAGCGAGGGGCAGCATGGAAGGGATGACGTAGATGGCGGTGCAGAGGATGGTCTATGTGGACAGCTTTAGCCTGGATGCCTGCATCCTTAGATGTGCCTGTTCCAATCATCAACCATGTGAGTTGCTAAATGTTGTACCTTCATTAAATGTAACCATATTGCTACACTTAGAGGCGCCTCTCTTCTCTTTTATACTTAGCTGTGACTTGAGGCTACTTGTATATCAAGTCAAAATTTATTCGCAAATTTTGCTTGTCTTGCAAAGCGCTCTTAAACCAAGTTACTCTCAAACCAAGGTTTTACTGTAGTGATAAAAAGGAAAAAAAAAAAATATATGAAATATAAAAATCCTAAAAAACAGTCTGTTAATAAATTCCCAAGTGATATACAAAGTGCCAAAATTTCAAAAAAGGAGATGTATCTATCAAATGATATAATTTCTTCTGTGACAACGCATGCAAAACACCTAACGTGCTCCTTCCACCGTGTCACCCAAACGGACTCACCAGATGGGAAGCTGGCCAAATTAGAAACCAGCAATTGCGCCTTAGATAGTATATATCATTTCCAGCAGGTTGGTCATAGATCTGAAAGTGTGTCTTCCCAAACTGTCCATAGACGTTTATTCTCAGGGATAGGCAAGGTCAAGATTTAAAAAGAAAAGGAAGAATCACAATAGCGTAATTCTGGTAAAAACTCCACTTGTTTATTAAAACATATATAATACACTCACATTTCTGTGTCTACCCAACACTGAGGATTCTCACGTGTTTGTCCTTCACTCCGGCTGCATCTCCAAGCTGTGAGTGAAAGGTAGAGCTATGGGGTGTTGCTCGGTGTCCTGGCCCGCCCTACTAGTTTCGTCATACGACGTCCTCACGGAGCGGTAGGGATCGTTCGCCGGATAATCTTATAGTGTGTACCCCACTTTAATGTCCCATTCCGATGTCATTTTTCTTTGTGTACACATTGGGATTTGTGTTTTTTGATGATGATATCTGGACAGCTGAATTGTTATAGTCGTGTCGCCCGTTGTTTTTTTTGTTTGAATTAGGGATAGACCGATTATCGCCAAGGCCCGATATATCATGGGCTGATATGCACTTTCCCCCGATATATCGGTATCGGCCCCGGAACTGGCCAATATTGCCGATATTTTTGTGACGTCATTCTGCCTTCTTAGGCCGCCTCCCTCGCCTTGGACAGCCTCGTCTGTATTCGGGACTAGTCTCGCGGGAGTGTATCACAGCCATACACCCACCCACAGCAGCCCGGTGCCAGCCAGCCACCCACATCCACATGCCCTGTACCAGCCAGCCAGCCACAGGCCCTGTACCAGCCAGCCACCCACAGGCACTATACCAGCCAGCCACCCACCGGCTCCGTACCAGCCAGCCACCCACAGGCCCTGTACCAGCCAGCCACCCACAGGCCCTGTACCAGCCAGCCACCCACTCACAGGCCCTGTACCTGTCACCCACAGGTCCTGTACCTGCCAGCCACAGGCACTGTACCTGCCAGCCACAGGCACTGTACCAGCCAGCCAGCCACCCACAGGCCCTGTACCAGCAAGCCAGCCATCCACAGGCCCTGTACCAGCCAGCCAGCCACCCACAGGCCCTGTATCTGCCACCCACAGGCCCTGTATCTGCCACCCACAGGCCCTGTACTTGCCAGCCACAGGCACTGTACCAGCCAGCCACCCACATCCCCTGTGCCAGCCATCCACCCACCACAGGGTGCCAGCCAGCCAGCCACCCACTACAGGGTGTCAGACAGCCAGCCAGCCATCAAGAGACAGGGTGCCAGACAGCCAGCCACCCACAGGCCCTGTACCAGCCACCCACAGGCCCTGTACCAGCCAGCCACCCACAGGCCCTGTACCAGCCAGCCACCCACTCACAGGCCCTGTACCTGTCACCCACAGGTCCTGTACCTGCCAGCCACAGGCACTGTACCTGCCAGCCACAGGCACTGTACCAGCCAGCCAGCCACCCACAGGCCCTGTACCAGCAAGCCAGCCATCCACAGGCCCTATACCAGCCAGCCACCCACAGGCCCTGTATCTGCCACCCACAGGCCCTGTATCTGCCACCCACAGGCCCTGTACTTGCCAGCCACAGGCACTGTACCAGCCAGCCACCCACATCCCCTGTGCCAGCCATCCACCCACCACAGGGTGCCAGCCAGCCAGCCACCCACTACAGGGTGTCAGACAGCCAGCCAGCCATCAAGAGACAGGGTGCCAGACAGCCAGCCACCCACAGGCCCTGTACCAGCTAGCCACAGCCCCTGTGCCAGCCAGCCACCTACCACAGGGTGCCAGACAGCCAGCCACCCACAGGCCCTGTACCAGCTAGCCACAGCCCCTGTGCCAGCCAGCCACCTACCACAGGGTGCCAGACAGCCACCCACCACAGGGTGCAAGCCAGCCAGCCAGCCACCCACCACAGAGTGCCAGACAGCCACTCACCGCAGGGGTCAAGCCAGCCAGCCACCCACCCACCACAGAGTGCCAGACAACCACCCACTACAGAGTGCCAGCCAGTCAGCCACCCACCACAGGGTGCCAGCCAGCCACCCACCACAGGGTGCCAGCCAGTCAGCCACCCACCACAGAGTGCCAGACAGGCACCCACCACAGGGTGCCAGCCAGTCAGCAACCTACCACAGGTTGCCAGCCAGCCACCCACCCACCACAGGGTGCCAGCCAGCCAGCCACCCACCACAGAGTGCCAGACAGCCACCCACCACAGGGTGCCAGCAAGCCAGCCATTAAGCATTAAGCAAAAATTTACTTGTTCAGTACCAAATTTGTGTCAAAAATTGTCTTTATTTTTCAAAACTTTAAATGTACAAAATATCAGCCCACATCGGCCGATACCGATAAGTTGTGACCAAAATATCGGTATCGGCCCTGAAAAAAACATATCGGTCTATTCCTAGTTTGTTGAGTATATTATTCGTTTTTTTCTGTATTTTGCCGATAATTTTCTTTTCTTTTGTTCATGTATGATATTTATATTTTACATTATTTTTGGATAATGTGTGGTTATGCTCTTTTTATATAAATGTTTTTATTGGGAGCATGAAATGGTCAGGCAATTAGTGGGTAATTGAAATGCATATGGTTTGAGGTGTGGTTTTTCTTTGAGCCCATGTCATAAATTACGTGTTTTTGTTATATCGATGTTGTGAACCAGCGTGGTATGTCACATGAAACATGTTAACCTGTCTACCTGTTTCTGTCTGTCTGGTTTGACAATGAATAAAGGAACTTCATAATCCTATCATAGCTGTGGAGTGCGGCTGTATCTTTCTTTGGACCCTAAACATATAGCCAGAGCTACAATGGAATGGTTTAGATCAGGGGTGTCCAATATGCAGCCCAAGACAGCTATGAGTGTGGCCCAACACAAAATCGTAAACTTACCTAAAAATGTTTATTTTTTGGGGTATTTTTTGTAAAAATGCATCAACATTCAGCGAACACGCGTGGCCAAAGAAAAATTTGACAGTGTCTCCTTACTGGACTTTTATACGTTTTATCTTCTCAAAGAAAAATATAACACTCTTCGCAATCACGCCTTATTCATGTCATCAGTTTTCGGCAGCACCTACATTTGTGAGCAGCTATTTCCAAGGATAAAGCACACGAAGGGAAAAATTAGAACCCAAATATCTGATGAGCACCTTGAGAATTCATTGACATATATTATATTGACAAAAATTAGCGTGGCCATATTGGGCATTGGCATATTTGCCAGTTCTTCTCAGACTTCTTCCCTGATACTAGGTTAGTGATGTAGCTGGGGGCCGAGTTGCGGATGGCTTTGTAAGTTTGGGGAGGGATTGGCAGAGATGGGTAGCAGAAGCTGAATGGTTGGTAAGATGGATGAGCCTGGCAGCAGCATACATAATGGACTGAAGCGATGAGTAGCCTATGTAAAGGTAAGCCAATGAGGAGAAAGTTGCAGTAGTCGAGGTGAGAGATGACCAGGGAGTGAACTAGGAGCTTTGTGATGTCATTGGTTAGGAAGAGGCATATTCTAGAGATGGTGCAGAGGTTGAGACGGCAAGCTTTGAAAAGTGATTGGATGTGGGGTTAAAAGGAGCGTTCAGAGTCCAGGATTCCACCTAGCCCCCTGGCATTGATAGTGGCGCCATCAATCTTGACAGAGAAACCAGGGGAAGAGGCACGTGAAGGAGGAAATATTTTGAGCTTGGTTTTGGATAAATTGAGTATGAGGAAGTGATGTGACATCCAGATATGTCTGTTACTAAGTTAGTGATGCATGAGGTATGGTATTGGTATTGAAAGCCACGGGAGGCTGACCCAGGGAGGAGGTGTAGATTGAGCATAGGAGATGTCCAAGAACAGAACCTTGGTGGCCCCTGACAGAGAAAGGAAGCAGAGAAGAGGAGGAGGTAGAGATGTAAGTGACACTGATGGTGCGGTGGGATAGGTAGGATGAGAACCAGCGAAGAGTACTATCACGTACCTGGAGGTGAGCCTGATATGGTGAGGAAGGCCTCTCTTACGCCTCTGACTCAGTGCCCCTGATAGTGCAGACAGGAGGCACCGGAGTGTAGAGTAGCACGAGTGCCTGAAGGTTGCTGGAAACAGACAGGTGGCCACAGGCTAGGATTGCCAGGGAAGTCCGGTAAGCAGGAAGATGAGCAGGCAGCAAGTGCTGGAGACAGTAACCGGGATAGCAGGAGAAGCCGGGTGTACTTTCTCAGGCAGGATGGCGGGATCTGGGAAAGACAAGAGCGTGGTAAGACAAGCTGGCTCAGGAGCCAATCGGTAATGTAGAAGCCAGTGGGAGCAGACAGAAGCGGAGGTCACAGGACAAGCCGAGGTCGGTGCAGGCGGAGAGCAGAGGATGGTCAGGACAAGCCAGGTCTGGAACTTGGAAGCAGGATACAGGTCTGCAGGTAGCCAAGGCTGAAGACAAAGCAGCACTGGAGCTAAGCGAAGGCTGGGTTTAAATAGCCCATTTGGCGCCAGCATCTATTGCACGTTGCGTGCTCGCAAACGTGAGTGCGCGGCTGCCCGAGTTCGCGCATGCGCATTCGCCATTGTCAAGTCTCTGCGGGTTTTAACAGGAGCACGTTTTTGCATGTGAACAACAAACTTCTTCTTACAAGTACAGTCACGGAAGCCAAAGGAGTAAAGTTTTTTGAGGAGGAGGGGGTGGTCAATCGTATTAATGAGATTGATTAGATGTCTCCTGCAGGAGAATCCTCGGAATTGTATCTGGATGGTTTAGAGAAGATGGAACAATGGAGCAAGAAATGTGCCAAATTAGGGGGGATGGTATTTTCAATAAAGTACTTGTGTCCGAACAATAACTTATTGTCTTCTTTATAAAGACTTATCAGCACCCCCTCATGCAATGTACTGTATATTTCTCTACTTACATGCTCTATATGCTCCATACAGCCCTATGGAACTTGTTGCATTTTTCAACATCTTTCAACAGACAAGCATTAAATGAGAAGAATGACTAAAGCTGTTTTGGCCAAATTCTCTTGTGGGTCAAAGGCGTTCACTTACCTGTACTCCCCTGTGACCCAGAATCAGCTGACATCGGGGTAAAGTCCGACTGATGTCACAGAGCTGGTCCATGCTCTGGAAGGACCCTAAACATACAGTATTGTTGGGATCCACCAAGATGCTTAATCGGCAATTTATTAATGAGCCTGAGCCAGCTGTTGCCGCCCCCCTCCCCAGCCGAACGCTCCAATGAGAACTGGAGGGGCAGAGCAGAGAGCCAGTGACTGACAGTGACTAAGGATCATGGATTTTTTCGGTACCCCAAGAACATCATACAATTTAAAAAAATATCAAATTGTATTACAATGAATAGTCTAAAGGCAGACGACACCAGAAACTTTAGGAGACATAGCCGTGCACTGGAGCGAGTGTGGTGTAAAACCAAATCCCAGCATGCATTTACCCAATATAAATCTGCCTCCTTAGAATACAATTCCTCCCTCCACGCTGCCAAACAGGTCTACTTTGTCACTCTCATTAATACTCTGTTCTCTAGTCCTTGTCGTCTCTTTTCTACTTTTAACTCCCTACTTTCTCAACCACCATCTCCACCCAGTAACTCGCTCACTGCTCACGAGATTGCCAATCACTTCAAAATCAAGATTAATGCAATTCATGGGGGCATCTCCACTGCACATACATCTATCCCACATAATATACCCTGTACAAATCCATGGACAAAAAGGAGAAAATGGGACTTTAATTGAGGTACAACTGGACATGAAAAATATTTGTATTTTATTAAATATTACACATAGCGATGGAGGCAACTGTACATTTTGATATAGCAAACCGTCATACCCCCCTTTTCCCTGTACAAATCCACTCTCAACACTTTCCTCTTTTGATGTTGCTGCTACTGAAGAGGTCACTAACATTTTCTCAGAAACCCGCCTTACACCTGTCCCCTGGACCCTGTTCCCTCACAACTACTATGGTCACCCTCCTCTTCTATCCTATGCTACCTCACTCACATCTTTCCTTCTCTACTGGCTTCTTTCCCTCCCCTCTAAAACATGCCCTGATCACCCCCATACTTAACCACTTAAGCCCCGGAAGATTTTACCCCCTTCCTGACCAGGGGGTATTTTGAGATTCGGCACTGCGTGACTTTAACGGACAATTGCGCGGTCCTGCGACGCTGTATCTAAACGAATTTGGCGTCCTTTTTTTCCCACAAACAGAGCTTTCTTTTGGTGGTATTTGATCACCTGTGCGATTTTTTGATCATGCGCTATAAACAAAAAAAGAGCGTAAATTTTGCAAAAAAAGCAATATTTTTCAAATTTTTTTATATGAAATTCCCCCCCAAAAAATGTAAAAATCTAAATTTTTAAACATTTTCGGCCAATTTGTTTTATGCTACCTATGTTTGGTAAAAAAAATCGCAAAAAGTGTATTTTGATTGGTTTGCGCAAAAGTTATCGCGTTTACTAACAAAGGGAAAGATTTTTGTCATTTTTGTTGTTTTTTTTTTAACACGTAATGGCGGCGATCTACAATTTTTTTTGCGGTACTGCGACATTGCGGCGGACAGATCGGACCCTTGATTGACATTTTTGACACTTTTGGGGTTACCAGTGACATTTCTACAGTAATCAGTGCTATACATATGCACTGTTACTGTAAAAATACACTGGCAGTGAAGGGGTTAACTTTTTTTGAAAGGGCGGGGCTATGTGTGTCCCTAGGGGCGTGCTTTCTACTGTGATTGGCTGTGGCTTCAGATGTATGAACAGTAATCAACGGTTCTACATAGTAGAACCGTATGATCATCCTTCATACACAGGGGAGAATGACAGGCAGCTTGTTTACACAAGCTGCCTGCCTTTCTCCCTCTCCCCCGACGATCGCAGAGTGACCGGCGGACATCGGGTCCGCCGGTCACACGCGCGGGGGGGTGCGTGACCGCGCGGGAGCGCGCCTCCGGCGGCACGCGCTCGCTCCCTAAACCCTCACAGGCTAGCGACGTAGACCTACGTCACTTTGCCTGTGAGGGGCTGACTGCCGACGTAGATCGGCGTTAGGCAGTCGGCAAGTGGTTAAGACTTATCTCCTTGCTCCCTTTGCGTCAAAACTTTTAGAACGCTTAGTCTACAACCGTCTGAGCTCCTACCTCACTGACAACAACCTTCTTGACCCCTTACAGTGCAGCTTTCGCTTACTACACTCCACTGATACTGTCCTACTGAAACTCACTAATGATCTACTAACTCCTAAAACAAATGGCCGCTACTCCATACTCATAGACCTCTCTGCACCCTTTGATACTGCTGACCATCCCCTCCTCCACAAAAAAACTCCAATCTCTTTGTCTTCAAGACATTGGGCTCTCCTAGTTCTTCTCCTACCTATCACAGTTCTCCTTCAGTGTTACCTATAACTCTGTTTCCTCCTCTCCACTTCCTCTTTATGTAGGGGTACCTCAGGGTTCTGTCCTCAGACCCCTTCTCTTCTCCATCTACACCTCCTTCCTTGGTCAATTAAAAAACTCCCATGTATGCCTCACATCTGGCCAGAATCATCGACTGGCATTGCCATACGGCCAACAAGGACTGGGTGTCATTAGAGGAGAGTTCCACAGAGGTTCCATTGAAATTCTCACCATGCATTCCCTGGTCTAAATGCCCTTCAGATCTCAAACAACATCCAATAATAGGTGCTACCTTGCAGGTGTTCTAAAATTTAGTCGGACCCGTGAAAATTCCGGACCCTCGTCACTTCCGGTGACGCTACGTCATAACCCAGCTGATGCGAGCCCCGGTGCACATGCGCACAAGGCATTTTCAAGGTCCGATGAAATTCTAAGACTTACGAACAGCTGACTGAGAGGAGGAGGGGCTGAGGTGGGACGCACACATCGCTGCGGGGTAATGTTACAACACCGCCACGTCATCGAGCAAGGAACATGTTGCAGAGCTGACTTAGAGGAGGCGGGAAGGAAGTGAATACTCATACTAAATAGTAACGATAAAAAAAATTAAAAATAAGAAATACTAAACATTTTTTATCATTACTATTTAGTATGAGTATTCACTTCCTTCCCGCCTCCTCTAAGTCAGCTCTGCGCGGCGGTGTTGTAACATTTTCCCGCAGCGGTGTGTGCGTTCCACCTCAGCCCCTCCTCCTCTCAGTCAGCTGTTCGTAAGTAAGAAAATGCCTTGTGCGCATGCGCACCGGGGCTCGCAGCAGCTGGTGATGACGGAGCGTCGCCGGAAGTGACCGGAAGTGACGAGGGTCCGGAATTTTCACGGGTCCGACTAAATTTTAGAACACAAAATGGCCCTATGCTACCATATCTCCACATTTCCAGAGCCACTAACACCCTTATTCAACAATCCCGATTTCACACCAGGCCTAGGCTCCAAATTATTCACCACAATAGACACAACACCATTATTAGTCTCACACTGCATGACCGTAGGCCAGATTCAACCATATGATAAGTTGCTGGGTAACCTCTCAGCCCCTGCCTTCACACACTGGAGTTATAGGCAAATTTGTCACTACATCCTATCTTCTGATAAGAAGGGAGATAAGGTTAGAAAACCTACGTGGTTTGAATGAATTTGTTTGACTGGCAACCAGACCGGAAAACGGCCTCCCTGTACTCATTTCTCCAACAATCAGATGCAGCAGACCCGGCCAGATTCAGAAGTCAGTGGGAAACTGCGCTCCAAATGCAATTCTCAGATCCACAGTGGGAGAATGCATGTATCCTAGCTAGGGTTGAGCGGACACCTAGATGTCCGTGTTCGACGGGTTCGGCCGAACTTTAAAAAAAAGTCCGGGTCCGTGTCCCGGACTTTTACCGAACTTTTCCCGGACACCGAACCCCATTGAAGTCAATGGGGACCCGAACTTTAAGGCACTAAAATGGCTCTAAAACACCAATGGAAAGGGCTAGAGTGCTGCAAATGGCAGCAAAACGTAGTTAAGAGCATGGCAAGTGCTCTGCAAACAAATGTGGATAGGGAAATAACTTAAAACAACAAAAAAAAACAGAAAAATAAAACAATGTTCTTCATCTCTGAAGGACGAGGCCCATAAGGAGTAGGAGGGAGGTTGAGGTGGTGGTGGATGTGGCGGTGTCATAGGCGTGCGCACAGGGTGTGCCTGGTGTACCTGGGCACACCCTAATCACCTAGGGCACATAGCATTATCGCTCTGTTTGCCAGTGAGGAGATGGGAAAGATCTCCCTCGCACCTGCTCTGCTCTATTTCTCTTTGCCAGCAGGGAGAGTAATGTATCGGGGCCATGTACATGTAGGCAAACACATGCATGTGTATTTCAACTTTGGGGTGCACACCCTAATGCAATAGGCTGCGCACACCTATGGGCGGTGTAGGTGGAAGCGGCGGTGGAGGAGGACCAGGGCCGGATTAAGAGCATCATGGTCTTGGTGCTGAGGATTTTGAAGGGCCTTAAGGGCCGTGCCTTGGCATGCACCCAGAGGAGGAAGGGTGCAGCCATGCATGCCTAATTCAACATGGGATGCTGTCTCTGAAGCCCATAAACACATCCATGCATCGGCAACTGTCCCTCCTTGTCCGGCCTTTGCGCTGTGTGGGGAGGTTCTGAGGGTGCTGCCTGGGGAAGGGAGCATAGAAGCCAGACTTCTGTGTTTACAAGTGACAGAAGAGCGGTCACAGTGAATATGGCCAACCCGGGGCCTATATAAAAGGTAGGGGCCTGCATGGAGCTGCAGCTCCAATAGCCCCTACGTTAATCTGGCCCTGAGGAGGAGGACGAGGTAGCCAACACTGCTTCTTTTCACAAATTTTAAATGAGGGTACACCCCAAAAGAGTGAGAAAGAGCAAAAATGGAACAATGGCTGGGTAAGGTCGGTATCCATTGCTATTCTGCACAAGGTACGGAAAAGTCCCGTGGGATCCATGCCTGGTTCATTTTAATGAACGTGAGCTTGTCCACATTGTCTCTGGACAGGCGGCTGCGCTTGTCTGTTATAACACCCCCAGCCGTGCTAAATACCCGTTCAGATAATACACTGGCTGCAGGGCACGCCAGCACCTCCAAGGCGTAAAGGGCAAGCTCATGCCATGTGCCCAATTTGGAGACCCAGAAGTTGTAGGGGGCAGACCCCTCATTCACTACATGTAGGCGTGTGCACACATACTGCTCCACCATGTTGGTAAAATGCTGCCTCCTGCTAAGACGTTCCATCTGAGCTGCTGGTGCTGCTGTTTGTTGTGGCGTGCTGACAAAGCTTTTCCACATTTCGGCCATGCTAACCCTGCCTTCTGAGGTGCTGGCGGTGCCCTGGTTGAGTTGGCGACCTCCTCCTCCTCCTCCTCTGCCTTGTGCTTCCACTGTGGCCCCGCTGTCAGATGGGAATGCCAGCAGCATCGGGTCTACCAGCGTGCGCTTGTACTCGCGCATCTTGCGATCGCGCTCCAGTGAGTGAATTAAGGACGGTACGTTGTCCTTGTAACGGGGATCCAGCAGCGTGGCCACCCAGTAATCAGCACAAGTTAGAATGTGGGCAACTCGGCGGTCGTTGTGGAGACACTGCAGCATGTAATCGCTCATGTGTGCCAGGCTGCCCAGAGGCGACGAAAGGCTGTCCTCTGTGGGAGGTGTATCGTCCGTGTCCTCTGTATCCCCCCAGCCACGCACCAGTGATGGCCATGAGCTGGCCTGGGTGCCACCCTGCTGTGAACATGGTTCCATCTCCTCCTCCAGCTCCTCCTCCTCCTCATCCTCCTCATCCTCCAGAACTGTGCCCCTGCTGGACAATTGTGTCCCTGGCGTTTGTGTGTGCAGGAACCCACCCTCGGAGCCCCTTGCGAATGACTGCCCTGAAAGCCTTTGAAATGTTACCTCTTCATCCTCCTCCTCCTCCTCCTCATCCTGTGCCACATCCTCTTCCATCATCGCCCGAATTGTTTTTTCAAGGAGGCATAGAAGTGGGATAGTTAAGCTGAGAACGGCGTCATTGCCACTGGCCATGTTGGTGGAGTACTCAAAACAGCGCAACAAGGCACACAGGTCTCGCATGGAGGCCCAGTTATTGGTGGTGAAGTGGTGCTGTTCCGCAGAGCGACTCACGCGTGCGTGCTGCAGCTGAAACTCCACTATGGCCTGCTGCTGCTCGCACAGTCTTTCCAGCATGTGCAAGGTGGAGTTCCACCTTGTGGGCACGTCACATATGAGGCGGTGAGCGGGAAGGCCGAAGTTACGCTGCAGCGCTGCCAGGCGAGCAGCAGCAGGGTGAGAACGCCGAAAGTGCGCACAAACGGCCCGCACTTTCTGCAGCAGCTCTGACATATCGGGGTAGTTTTTAAGGAACCTCTGCACCACCAAATTCAGCACATGCGCCAGGCAAGGGATGTGCGTCAAACCGGCTAGGCCCAGAGCTGCTATGAGATTTCTCCCGTTATCGCACACCACCAGGCCGGGCTTGAGGCTCGCTGGCAGCAACCACTCATTTGTTTGCTGTTCCATGCTCCTCCACAACTCCTGCGCGGTGTATGGTTTGTCCCCCAAACAGGCAAGTTGTAAAACTGCCTGCTGTCGTTTACCCCTGGCCGTGCTGAAGTTGGTGGTGAAGGTGTTAAGCTGTCCGGATGAGGAGGCGGTAGAGGATGAGGAAGCGGAGTAGGAGGAGTTAGGAACAGGAGGCAAACTGAAGCGCCCTGCAATCTTCGGTGGTGGAAGGACATGCGCCAAATTGCTATCCGCCTCAGGCCCATCCGCCACTGCATTTACCCAGTGTGCCGTTAGGGAGATATAACGCCCCTGACCGTGCTTACTGGTCCACGTATCGGTAGTTAGGTGGACCTTGGCACAGATGGCGTTGCGCAGTGCACACCTGATTTTTTCCCCCACTTGGTTGTGTAGGGAAGGGATGGCTTGCCTGGAAAAGTAGTGGCGGCTGGGCACGACGTACTGTGGGACAGCCACCGACATAAGGTTTTTAAAACTGTGCGTCTCCACCAGACGGAATGACAGCATTTCAAAGGCCAATAATTTTGAAATGCTGGCATTCAGGGCCAGGGATCGCGGGTGGGTAGGGGGGTACTTCCTCTTCCTCTCAAGTGTTTGGGAGATGGAAATCTGAACGCTTCCACGGGACATTGTGGAGATGGTTGTTGGTGACCCAGGTGGTGGTGTTGCTGACAGATCGTCTGTTTGCGGGGTGGCAGGTGCCGGTATCACTACAGATGTGGCTGGAGCGGCCGAGACTGCAGCAGAAGAGGAAGCAGGATGAGCCAGAGACGTTTCTTGGTTTTGAAGGTGTGTACTCCACTGCAGCTCGTGCTTTGCACTTAGATGCCTGATCATGCAGGTTGTGCTCAGGTTGAGAAGGTTTATGCCTCGCTTCAAGCTCTGATTGCACAGGGTGTAAACCACTCGTGTCCTGTCATCAGCACATTTTCTAAAGAACTTCCATGCTAGAGAACTCCTTTGAGCTGACTTTGGTGCGCTCGTTCCCTTGCTGCGTTGGGCAGTAGCGGGCGTAGTGTCTAGGGCACGGCCGCTCCGCTTCTGCACCCTGCTCCCTCTTCTGCTGTGCTGGTGGCTCTGTGCGACCACCGTCTCTTCCTCCAAACTACTCAGGTCACCTGCATGACGTTCATTCCATGTGGGGTCGAGGACCTCATCGTCCTCCACATCATCTTCCACCCAGTCTTCACCCCTGCCCTCCTTGTCGGTCTCCACAATGCTGAACGCCGCAGCAGTTGGCACCTGCGTTTCGTCATCATCGGAGACGTGCTGCGATGATCCTTGCATGTACTCATCTTGAGAAATAAGTGGTTGGGCATCGCTGCACTCAATCTCTTCCACTTCTGGGGCAGGGCTAGGTGGATGGCCCTGGGAAACCCTGCTGACAGAGTCATCAAAAAGAAGAAGAGACTGCTGTATGGCTTGGGGCTCAGACTGCTTGCCTGATTTGCAAGGGGGTGAGGTGAAAGACGGTTGGACATCGGCTGCAGGTGCCAACTGTGACCTTTCTGCAGTAGACTGGGTGGGAGACAATGTGAAGGAACTGGAGGCACTGTCAGCAGCAAACCAATCTACTATCGCCTCCACTTGTTCTGGCCTCATCACTTCTAGGGGCGTATGATGCCCTACCAAATACTGATGCAGGTTCTGTCGCCTACTCACACTTGAGGAAGGTGTTTCACTTGTGCGTGTAGCTGGCACAGATCGACCACGTCCTCTCCTTGCAACAGGAGCTCTAGCAGCAGCACCACCACGACCCAGGCCACGGCCCCTATTTGACGCTCTCCTCATATTTCTGAAATTTAAGATCTTGCCCTAGAAAGGTCTTTATTGAATAGCGGAACAAAAGAACAACAGTATCGCACGGGTGTATCTCACAGTCAAATATGCAAACTATGCCGCAATTTAATGTTTTTTACACCAAAAGGGTGTGTATTGAATAGCGGAATAGGATAAAAAACTGTGTATCTCACACGTACAAACACAGACTAGGCCCGATTAAATTTTTTCCTACCCTAAAGGGAGGATGAGGAAGAGGAGTATGGAACAGGCAGCACCCTCAAATCTTCAGAAGTATGAGATGAACCCCAAAAACTTGAAAAGGTGGATCTCACACGTACCGACACAGACTATTCCGCAATTTAATTGAGCCCCAAAGGTTTTTATTGAATAGCGGAATAGGAAATATGATCAAAAAAAAGTGTATGTTTTTCACACGTACAGAAGCACACTAGGCCCCAATTACTATTGTTTGTACACCTAAAAGGATGGATGAGGAGGAGGAGGAGGAGGAGTATAGAACAGGCAGCACCCTCAAATCTTCAGAAGTATGAGATGAACCCCAAAAACTTGGAAAGGTGGATCTCACACGTACCGACACAGACTATTCCGCAATTTAATTGAGCCCCAAAGGTTTTTATTGAATAGCGGAATAGGAAATATGATCAAAAAAAAGTGTATGTTTTTCACACGTACAGAAGCACACTAGGCCCCAATTACTATTGTTTGTACACCTAAAAGGATGGATGAGGAGGAGGAGGAGGAGGAGTATAGAACAGGCAGCACCCTCAAAGCTTCAGAAGTATGAGATTGTGTTCACTGTACCCCACAAAGATTGTGTTCACTGTACCCCACAAAGATTGTGTTCACTGTACCCCACAAAGGTTTTGTTCACTGCACCCCACAAAGATTGTGTTCACTGCACTCCAAAAGGATTGTCTTCACTGCACCCCACAAAGATTGTGTTCACTGTACCCCACAAAGGTTTTGTTCACTGCACCCCACAAGGATTGTCTTCACTGCACCCCACAAGGATTGTCTTCACTGCACCCCACAAAGATTGTGTTCACTGTACCCCACAAAGGTTTTGTTCACTGCACCCCACAAAGATTGTGTTCACTGTACCCCACAAAGGTTTTGTTCACTGCACCCCACAAAAATTGTGTTCACTGTACCCCCCAAAGATTTTGTTCACTGCACCCCACAAGGATTGTCTTCACTGCACCCCACAAGGATTGTCTTCACTGCACCCCACAAGGATTGTCTTCACTGCACCTCACAAAGATTGTGTTCACTGTACCCCACAAAGGTTTTGTTCACTGCACCCCACAAAGATTGTGTTCACTGTACCCCACAAAGGTTTTGTTCACTGCACCCCACAAAGATTGTGTTCACTGTACCCCCCAAAGATTTTGTTCACTGCACCCCACAAGGATTGTCTTCACTGCACCCCACAAGGATTGTCTTCACTGCACCCCACAAAGATTGTGTTCACTGCACCCCACAAAGGTTTTGTTCACTGCACCCCACAAAGATTGTGTTCACTGTACCCCCCCCAAAGATTTTGTTCACTGCACCCCACAAGGATTGTCTTCTCTGCACCCCACAAAGATTGTGTTCACTGTACCCCCCAAAGATTTTGTTCACTGCACCCCACAAGGATTGTCTTCACTGCACCCCACAAGGATTGTCTTCACTGCACCCCACAAGGATTGTCTTCACTGCACCTCACAAAGATTGTGTTCACTGTACCCCACAAAGGTTTTGTTCACTGCACCCCACAAAGATTGTGTTCACTGTACCCCACAAAGGTTTTGTTCACTGCACCCCACAAAGATTGTGTTCACTGTACCCCCCCAAAGATTTTGTTCACTGCACCCCACAAGGATTGTCTTCACTGCACCCCACAAGGATTGTCTTCACTGCACCCCACAAAGATTGTGTTCACTGTACCCCACAAAGATTTTGTTCACTGCACTCCAAAAGGATTGTCTTCACTGCACCCCACAAAGATTGTGTTCACTGTACCCCACAAAGGTTTTGTTCACTGCACCCCACAAAGATTGTGTTCACTGTACCCCACAAAGGTTTTGTTCACTGCACCCCACAAAAATTGTGTTCACTGTACCCCCCAAAGATTTTGTTCACTGCACCCCACAAGGATTGTCTTCACTGCACCCCACAAGGATTGTCTTCACTGCACCTCACAAAGATTGTGTTCACTGTACCCCACAAAGGTTTTGTTCACTGCACCCCACAAAGATTGTGTTCACTGTACCCCACAAAGGTTTTGTTCACTGCACCCCACAAAGATTGTGTTCACTGTACCCCCCAAAGATTTTGTTCACTGCACCCCACAAGGATTGTCTTCACTGCACCCCACAAGGATTGTCTTCACTGCACCCCACAAAGATTGTGTTCACTGCACCCCACAAAGGTTTTGTTCACTGCACCCCACAAAGATTGTGTTCACTGTACCCCCCCAAAGATTTTGTTCACTGCACCCCACAAGGATTGTCTTCTCTGCACCCCACAAAGATTGTGTTCACTGTACCCCCCAAAGATTTTGTTCACTGCACCCCACAAGGATTGTCTTCACTGCACCCCACAAGGATTGTCTTCACTGCACCCCACAAAGATTGTGTTCACTGTACCCCCACAAAGGTTTTGTTCACTGCACCCCACAAAGATTTTGTTCACTGCACTCCAAAAGGATTGTGTTCACTGCACCCCAAAAAGATTTTGTTCACTGCACCCCAAAAAGATTGTGTTCACTGCAGCCCAAAAAGATTGTGTTCACTGCAGCCCAAAAAGATTGTGTTCACTGCAGCTCACACACAGAAAAATGGATGTGGATCACTGACACCTGCCTATCTCCAATCCCACACCACACAGCAATATCGATTGTAGTTTGTAGAACACAGTTTCCCTAAAATTCAGCAGACTCTGTCCCTAACAGGATTGAGAAGAGATCGTAGATCAGGAGAACTAAGTGCAGACCCCACCCCACACAGCAATATCGATTGTAGTTTGTAGAACACTCTGACCCTAAAATTCAGCAGCAGCCTCTCCCTAACAGGATTGAGAAGAGATCGTAGATCAGGATTGAGTGCAGACCCCACCCCCCACACAGCAATATCGATTGTAGTTTGCAGAAGACACTGACCCTATAATTCAGCAGACTCTATCCCTAAAATGCCTACAACTCGCCCTGCCTAAACACTCCGACCTGTCCCTCAATTCTATCCGGACACAAATGGTTTTTTCCTGCCTATCTTTCCCTAATCAGCAGCCAGCACGTTGATGTGTGCTCTGTCCCTGAGCTAAGCAGCATAATGACGCCGCTGCGGCTGCCTCGAACTTATAAAGACTTGGTCACATGCTTCAGACGGCCAATCACAGCTACTGAGACATTTGCAGGCATGGCTGGGATGGCTTAAGGCACACCAGTTAAACGATTGTTGATTGGCTGTTGAAAGCCCGCCATGAAAAGAGCGCCAAAGCATGCAAAACCCGGAAATAAAACGACCGAACACGGATTTTTACCCGAATATACAGTAAAGTGTCCGTGTTCGTGTTCGGGTAACAAATCCAATTATTCGGTACGAACACGAATAATACAGTCCGTGTTCGCTCAACACTAATCCTAGCACATAAATGCTCAATTAGCACAAGACTAGGAAATTCCTATAAACTGTTAGCACAATGGTACACAACACCTGTGAAGGTGAAAAAATTGCATTTAGTGGCTTCTGATCTGTGTTGGAGATGCGGAGAGGATAGAGGAGATATTTTACATGGTGGGACTGCCCCAAAATAACCTTCTATTGGAGTAAGATCCATGAACTGATTCTTCACATTACTGATACCAAGATTAGGCTCATTCCAGCATGTTGCCTTTTACACATCCTTTAGGGTAGATATGAACATTCTCTGACTAAACACCTCCTGAACGCGGCAAAATCTCTGATCCCTAAATACTGGGAATTGTCTAAAGCAGTGGTCCTCAACCCTGGCCTACAGGGCCCACTAACAGGCCAGATTTTCAAGATAACTGAAATACATCCCAGGTGATATCATTTGCTGCTCAGTGATTGCAGTACTCTAGTCTGCATCTCCCCAAGGTAATACCTAAAATCTGGCCTGTTAGTGGGCCCTGTAGGCCAGGGTTGAGGACCACTGGTCTAAAGTATCCTCAATCAGAGAATGGGCCTGCACAGTAAATCATATTTCCGAAATGGAAGAAATGCTATTGCCAATGAAAGTTCCGACAAGTTCCACAAGACATGGTCCCCTTGGTTTCAGTTCAAATATTATGAAGCTTATGATAGTATGACAACCGGATGAGGAAGTTTCTGAGCAATTGTTGTACCATTGAGGAGTTCGACTATCCTTCATTTGTCGCCAAAATAGTAAAGGTCCTTGAACATGGTGAATGAGTTTGTCAATGTCTTGGGAGCAAAATTTAGGGCACGGGCTAACAGGGATGTCTTCTGTTCATTATCCACTTCAGCCCCGGAAGATTTTATCCCCTTCCTGACTAGGGCCTATTTTGCGATTCGGCACTGCGTGACTTTAACGGACAATTGCACGGTCGTGCGACGCTGTACCTAAACAAATTTGACGTCTTTTTTCCCCACAAACAGAGCTTTCTTTTGGTGGTATTTGATCACCTGTGCGATTTTTTGATCATGCGCTATAAACAAAAAAAGAGCATCAATTTTGCAAAAATAACAATATTTTTCACATTTTTTTTATATGAAATTCCCCAAAAAAAAATGTAAAAATCAAAATTTTTTAACATTTTCGGCCAATTTGTTTTATGCTACATATGTTTGGTAAAAAAAATCGCAAAAAGCGTATTTTGATTGGTTTGCGCAAAAGTTATCGCGTTTACTAACAAAGGGAAAGATTTTTGTCATTTTTTGTTGTTTTTTTTTTTTAACGAGTAACGGCGGCGATCTGCGATTTTTTTTGCGGGACTGCGACATTGCGGCGGACAGATCGGACCCTTGACTGACATTTTTGAAACTTTTGGGGTTACCAGTGACATTACTACAGTAATCAGTGCTATACATATGCACTGTTACTGTAAAATGACACTGGCAGTGAAGGAGTTAACTTTTTTGTAGAGGGAGGGGTTAAGTGTGTCCTAGGGGCGTGTTTCTAACTGTGATTGGCTGTGGCTACTAGTGTAAGAACAGAGATCAACGGTCCTACATAGTAGAACCGTATGATCTCCATTCTTACACAGGGGAGAATGACAGGCGGCTTTGTTTACATTAGCCGCCTGCCTTTCTTCCGGTGTCACGGACGATCGCGAGTGCCCGGCTCGCTCCCCAGACCCTCCCAGGCTAGTGACGTTAATTAACGTCACTCTGCCTGGCAGGGGATGACCGCCGCAGTAAATTTACTTGCGGCGGTCGGCAAGCGGTTAAAAATCAAAAATTTTCATCATTTTAGGCCAGTTTGTTTTCTGCTACATATTTTTGGTAAAAAAAAAAAAAAAATCGCAATAAGTGTATTTTGATTGGTTTGCGCAAAAGTTATCGCGTCTACTAACTACTGGAAAAATCTATGTCATTTTTATTGTTTTTTTTACTAGTATTGGCGGCGATCTGCGATTTTTTGCAGGACGGACAGATCGGACCCCTACGGACAGATCAGACCCCTAACTGACATTTTTGGCAGGGAAGGGGTTAACCCTGTGGGTGATCCAAGGGGTTAAATGTAAGCCTAGCGGAGTGATTCTAACTGGGGAGGGGGGCTTGTGAAATGATCACTTGCAGTGGCTTCCCCCTCAGTCTCCATGTTCCCTCTCGGCGGCCGTCTCCTCCCTCCTTCTTGGCCAATAGGATACCTTCTCCTTTCGGCCAATCGGGAAACAGGTCTCAGGACCGGCTTTCTGATTGGCTGGGAGGAGAATCAGTGTGGCAATAGGGAATATTCATTCGCTATTGTCACACAACTGGGTGGGCTCAGGGCGCAGTGCTCTGCGTCCACGAGCCCACCCTTTTTTTTAAACACATAAATCCAAAAGTGATTGGCAGTCTCTTTCAATAACCAGATTTCTGTGTATGATTTATTTTGGATTTATGTAAACACAGAAATCTGATTATTGAAAGAGACTCCCAATCACATTTGGATTTATGTGATCACTTTTTGGTTTCGTACTTCATTTGAGCGCGGCCTATTAACCCCTTTTTGTGTATCATTGAACGCTTCTTTGACGTGCTGCTCGTTTATTTAATTATTCACTTAATGATTTATTTATTCACTGTGATTGGCTGTGGCTACTAGTGTAAGAACAGAGATCAACGGTCCTACATAGTAGAACCGTATGATCTCCATTCTTACACAGGGGAGAATGACAGGCGGCTTTGTTTACATTAGCCGCCTGCCTTTCTTCCGGTGTCACGGACGATCGCGAGTGCCCGGCGGACATCAGGTCCGCCGGGCACACGCGCGGGGGGGTCCGTGACCGCGCGGGAGCGGGAAGGCGGCTCCGGCGGCGCGCGCTCGCTCCCTAGAGCCTCACAGGCTAGCGACGTAGTACTACGTCGCTTTGCCTGTGAGGGGCTGACCACCACAGTAAATAGTCGTGCGGCGGTCGGCAAGCGGTTAAGGATGTGTGTGGACAAATGATAGATTTTTCACAGTCTCCGCAGTGTTTGGGGCTGGATCGGGGGGAGGGCGTCAAAACTAAAAAAAGAGACCTCAGAACATACAGCTGGAGGGCCAGTAGCTACTACTGTGGAAAAAGATGTGTTGGCCTCTGATGGATCACAGCTGGTCCCAAGGGTGGGTGATTGAGTGGGTACTGAGTGTGGCGGAATATCTACACCTTCTGATATGGTGACGGAATTGATAATGTTATCAGTCTGGGGAAGAGGTGTGAGGCTGAATTAGTTACTGGTGGGTTGGCCTGAATGGGTCCTGTTTTTTTAGACTGGGTAGTGGTGTGACATGTGGTAATGGGTCCTGGCCTCGTGCCAGGAGATATACAATGATGATCATTACCTTTTGATATAGAGTTGGGCGGAACATCAAAACTCTCCTTAGGGGAAATGGGCTTGAATGGGCTACTCTATGTACTATTGTCAGTCCAAGAAGCTCAGGGACCAAATTTTAGCCCTGAGCCAGGAGAGATTTTGCACTTGCTTTTTACCGTGGCTATTACACAACAAAATGCACAAGAATCATGGCAAAACGCGTTGCGTCTGGGGTCAGGAGGAATGGCACCCAAACACGCCTTGTGCACTTTGCTGCTGTTTGGAATTCAAATCGCCCAAGTGTGTTCTATAGAAGATTTTATATAAAGAATACACTATATTACCAAAAGTATTGGGACACCTGCCTTTACACACACATGAACTGTAATGGCATCCCAGTCCGTAGGGTTCAATAGTGAATTGGCCCACCCTTTGCAGCTATAACAGCTTCAACTCTTCTGGGAAGGCTGTCCACAAGGTTTAGGAGTGTGTCTATGGGAATGTTTCACCATTCTTCCAGAAGTGCATTTGTGAGGTTGGACTAGAAGGCTTGGCTCACAGTCTGTGCTCTAATTGATCCCAAAGGTGTTCTATCGAGTAGAGGTCAGTCAAGTTCCTCCACCTCAAACTCGCTCATCCATGCCTTTATGGGCCTTGCTTTGTGCACTGGTCCAAATAATTTGGTGGAGGGGGGCTTATGGTGTGGGGTTGTTTTTCAGGGGTTGGGCTTGGCCCCTTAGTTGAAGGGAACTCTTAAGGCGTCAGCATACCAAGACATTTTGAACAATTTTATGCTCTCAACTTAGTGGGAACAGTTTGTGGATGGCCCCTTCCGGTACGTCACTCTGCCTGGCCGGGGCTGACCGCCGCAGTATATAGTTGTGCGGTGGTCGGCAACCGGTTAAGGCATCGGCATACCAAGACATTTTGGACATTTCATGCTCCCAACTTTGTGGGAAGAGTTTGGGGATGGCCCCTTCCTATTCCAACATGACTGCACACCAGTGCACAAAGCGAGGTGCATAAAGACACGGATAAGCGAGTTTGGGGTGGAGAAATTTGGCTGGTCCTGACCTCAACCGGAAAGAACACTGTTGGGATAAATTACTTTAACCCCAATACTTTTGACAATATAGTGTATGTATGGGAGGGACACATAATTGTTTGGTGAGATCCATCATGCCACCTCTGCTGATACCTAGTATGAGTAGCACCAATATTCTTCCCACA